>NW_021620702.1:1674398-1680607 GCF_004785775.1 Grammomys surdaster | reverse complement strand
AGAGAGAGAGAGAGAGAGAGAGAGAGAGAGAGAGAGAGAGAGAGAGAATCAGGTTTTCCAGGAACAAGACCTTGTAGGTTGTCCAATCTTAAATGTTCAACCATAAACACATGCACATATGAGCAACACTAAAGTCTCCCTCTCCCTCCTCCTCCGTGTGTGTGTGTGTGTGTGTGTGTGTGTGTGTGTAACAGCAGGAATTATAGAAGAAGAGGTGATGAATTCAATAGGGGGAGAACAAGGAGATGTTAGAGAAAGAAAAGGAAGGTGTAGAAAATATGTTAACACAATATACTAATTTGTGAATTTTTTTAAAAAAATTAAAAACTTTAACTTTAAAAAAACACAATAAAAATCCCACATTGAGATAATTGCCATTAATGTTATAGGTGGAGTCATAAATGCTATACATATGAGGAACATCTGGGGTTGTTGTCAGAAATAAGATTCACCAGCTTAAGTAAGAAAACAGACAGAATCTTACAAGTAGTGGCTTTCAGAAACACTACACTTCGGAGCACTGAAATAGCAAGTCTTCATCCTAAACAATGAGAAGAAAATGGGACACACTTCACCAAATGATTTGGGGTAAAATCCACACATATTGTATGACTTACTTTCAGCTTGTCAGTTTGGGAAGAAACCCAAAGAGACAGGCAGTGATGGTCATTTTGTTGTTTGTTTTGTTAGTAGCAATGTGAAGTTTATGGGAACACTTCTGTAGAAAATGTTCCAACGTCGCTTGAGGAGGAAGGGTGTATTTTGGCTCATCAATTCAGAGATTTCAGTCTGTGATTAACGGGCTTCACCAGTTTTCAGCTTCGGGGAGGGAAGCCATCTTTGTGGGAATCGTACTGAAGGAACAAGGACGCTCCCATGGTGCTACCTTGGAAACAGGGTAAGAAACAGGAAGGGCCACGCCTTCACCTTCCTCAGGCTCCTCCCCCTCAAGGTTCCTGGTCCTCTCTACGGTCCCTCCTGTACTGCTTTACAGCAGACTGAGGAGGTCACTCCAGATCCAAACTGTAGCACAAGGTCTTCCGACTTTTCTTCCATTCTTTATCCTGTGCTATCATTTCCAGAAAACATCAGAATGTTTCCCCCCTCTTTATAAGTCAACTTTCTCAAACGTTTTCTCACCGTGAACACACCTGGTTAACACCCCCACTAATCTGAAGCAGGCATTTGCAATTTGTATTCTGAAAATGAACAGTGAATTATTAAACAAAGAACCAAGCATGCTGATGTGTTTCTTTAATCCCAGTACTCAGGAGGTTGAAACAGGAGGATCACGGTGAGTACACAGCCAATCTGGGCTATATTATTTATAAAATGAGAGTAAAACTTCCATTCATCATGTTTTAAACTATTAAAAAATAGCATTAAATTACAAATCCTTAGCCACATCATTTTGGTGTTAACCTAGAACCCCTGCAATTAAGTATCTATGAAGCTTCAATCTAGGCATGTCTAAACAACATATCCTGTATTATATATCTGGGACAAGTATTAGTAACAAAAAACTGCCTGGTGCATGGTTTCTGTACTCATCCAGTTTCCTCATCTTGGGCGAAATTTCACACCAAATACTCAAGAGTTCTGGAATCGTGCCAAGATGAGACCTAGTGACTTCATCTTATCTCTTTCTAAGGAGCATAAGCTTTATTCAATATACTAAATAAAATATTCAGAGCTAATTATTGATGCATTAGAGAGACACAGAGAGACAGAGACAGAGAGAGACGAAGAAAGAGAAGCAGTGTCTTCTAATGGCATTTCCACACAAATTATCTCTAGAGTTTACTCTCACCTAATTAATTCAGATTTTACTTAATCTTCTCATAAAGTCCTTAACAAACCAACTTGTTTAAAACAATAAGATGTCATTGTTTTTTTTTTTTTGAGTCTCCAGTCCCCATTTTTCTTCTGCTGATTAATATTTCCTTATAAAGTTTAACTCATCTGGAAATCCATTTGCTTTAAATTTCCTACTACTATCAGTAACCTCTACTGAAGTGTAAATCCTGAGCAGTCAGGGATACTTAGTCTCTGTCACTCCTCTGTGGTGAAAGCACAGATACCTCTTGACACCACTCAGCACTGAAATTTGAATTTCAGTGAATGGGAGATTTTTCTCTTCCCTCGTCTTGATCTAAGAATTATTAGATTATTTAGATGCTTCTACTTCTTGAGCCCTGCCCCACACAATATGGAGGGCATGTTCTCATAACCCAATGTGCTCAGGGGCTATGTGATCTTAATAGTTTCAAGAAAAAAAAAGTCACCCCAACTTGTAGATCATGATTTGTAATGAGAACTCCTCTCTGCTTGTGTCAGCTCCAGGCTTTGTGTCCCACTTCCATCCCACTGTCCAGCTTGGCTTTGAGTAAAGCCATAATGGAACAACAGAACTGTGCTTAAGCCAACAAGATCTCAGTTTTTAAAATGCATTTTGGAAAGTAAACATCATCACTTTTGATGTCTGTGATAGGAATATTACAACAATGACTGGAAAGCTCCCCAACTATATGTCCAGTTTTGTTTAACCATCAAGCTAAGGTATTCTATTAAAGTAAATATTTACTCTTCAACGAACTGTCCCAGCTTCTTCATTAATAAGAAAATAACATCTCTCAACTACATAAATCAGCTTTGAAAATAATTGATCCAGAATATCTGTTTTACCTAGGTGGTATATTCTGGATGGATTAATCAGACTGCAACATTAACTCACCTACCTATTAGGGATCATATCCTAGTCCAAGAAGCACATAGTGATTATGTGAGCAATGTTGACTTGAATCTAAAAGACTCCACACTCTGTTCTGTTTTCCTTCTTTGTTATTATTCCATCTCTCTGACTCCAGCTCTTTCCTCCTTATCCCCTTTATTCTTTTCTGGAACATTCTAGAAATAAACACATGGGTTGCTTCTTCTATAGAACATTATACATTAACATTAGGAGGAAAAGGTAGTATCCAGAGCCCATCTGGTCAGTACTGTGAATGTAGATCCATAGATGTGCAGTTCTTACTACAAGACATAACTTCTTGACCATTCTGGACATACGTTCTGGGTTACAGGAGTCAGCTGCTGAAGTGAAGAGTCAAACATAGCAGCAAATGTCACAGCTCAAGTGTCAATGGAGACACTGTTTTCTCTCCAAATAGGCTTCTATTTGTAATGATAAAGCTTAAAGACACAGATATCTTGTTGAAATGAAATGTGAGAAACTTACCTTTAGAGACATATTTTCCTCAGCAGAACAAATGGAAAATTCCAGAAAATTGCCTATAGATTTGAAAGATATAAACCATGAGAAAATTCACAACGTTATGAAGGTGACTTCAGGTTGATAGGAACTCTATCTGACTTCCAGTTAGGAACTTGAACTATGTCTGTGATACATCACAAACATAGTTACAAGGCTTCTAAAGACACTGTTATATACTACCACAGTCCTACAAAAGTCCCATAGCACTGAGAAAGTTGGAAATAATATGGACTTTCTGTAACATGCATTCAGTGTAAACTCAGAGAAAAGGCAGTGATATTTGAAATAATAAGTTATAAAAGGCAATAAACAGCCAGAATTGGCACATATGATGTTTTCCCTATGATTGGGAATCAACTCAAAATAATAATAAAATGTAAGAGGAACTTAGCCAATCAGGCCCAGCTGCTGGCTCATGAGCCACAGATACTTCCTCTCCAAGTCTACCTAGAATCTGCCGGTGTGGCTAGAGACTGCTGATGCGGGATCTGGCTATAGAGCGAGCCAATGAGAAAGAGACAGCGCCACATCTGGCTACTTGAGAGCCAATGAGAGGCTGGGGGTGGGTACGAAGGTTTACCCAGTTACAGCAATAAACCAGTTTGCTTTTTCCACTTGCCTGACTCCTGGACTCTGTGTCGTTGACTCTGCGCCTTTTTCCTACAATGATAACTGAATCTCACATTGTTAAGATATGATCATGGTATATTTTGGTTTCCAAAATTTTGAATAGCAAAATCTAAAATGAACAGAAATCAGTTTGTCAGGGACAGTTACAACTCTCCTGAAAACCACCCTGAATATCTACAGCTATTTGGATATATCATGCTGTCTTCTATGCTCACTGTTTCCACACCCCTGTCTTTGCATCTGCAACCTATACGCTCCCTTGATTTGCTTCACTGTTTCAGCCATCCTTGTTTGTTAGAATATGTGTAGAGATCACTGTGTTCTCTGATTATATGCTTCCCTGGAAACCAGTTTAGCCCTGATCACCACAGTGTCAGAACCACCGAAAACTGTTGTCTGACAAGAGTATATGTTATGAACAACACCAAAAATAAAATGACTCTTGACTCACCACTACACCACCTGTCTTAGGATTCCATTGCTGTGAAGAGACACCATGACCAAGACAACTCTTATAGAGGAAAGCATTTAATTGGGGCTGGCTTACAGTTTCAGACGTTTAGTCCATTATCATCATGGCAGACACAGGCAGACATGTTGTTGAAGGAGCTGAGAGTTGTACATCTTGATCTGAAGGCAGTCATGAGAAGACTGGATGTGTTTTACACTGGACATAGCTTGAGCATTTAAGACCTCAAAGCCCTGGCCTTATGGTGACACATTCTCTATAAGGCCACACCTCCTCTGATAAGACCATACCTCCTGATACTGCTAGTTCTTATGACCAAGCATTGAAACACATGAATCTATGGGGGCCATACTATTCAAACTACCATACTTCCCAAGATCTCACCAATTTTCTGGCACTTCATTGGAGCCTAGTAAATAGTTCTTGTACTCAGGTTGTATTCAATGAAAATAAAAGAAGCTAGGTAGAGTACGTGCAACATTGGCAACCTTCCCTCAAACTCCACAGTCTTGCCATTTAAAAATCCTTGAATAGTTTGTAGTAATAATGCTTATAATATTTCACAGATAACCAGAATATTTATTCTTAATTTAAGATAAATTTGTTTTCCATATTGACGAAGGCTCCTTTTAGTCCCCACTTAAATTGGGTTAATTTAAAAACTGAAAAAAAAAAACTGGAAAAGCCAGAAATGGAGAGATGGATCTGTGGTTAAATGCATTTGCAGGGAATTCATGAGGACCAGAGTTTGGTCCCCAGCATCCATGTGGTGTCATGGGATCACATGTGATGTCATATGTTCCAGGAGTTACACAAAGGACTGTAATCTCAGTTCAGAAGGATCCAGTACCTTCTTCTGGCTTCTGTGTACACACAGATGAATGTACTCCCTCCCATCCGAGCACACATATACACTCAGACATATAAATAAAATGACATGACTCTTTAAAAAACTAAGAAAAGACACAGTAGTCATGTATCATTCCAACTCACACAAAAGGGTTGTGTTTGATATTCCCTTATTAACTTGTGTTCTTAACTCATGATTGCTAATTGCAGTGATTATTAAGTCTGGTTCCAGAGCTCTTGATGTCTACTCTACTGTAATCCATTTTATTGACCATGAAAGAATGTGTTAAATTTTGTGTATCATCATAAAATGAAGTGAAGAGGCAAGGCTATTGAGGTATGGTGTTTTGATTTTCTCACGGGTGCCTTTACCGTTCAACAATGAGTCTTCACACTTGAGTTCTCATGTTTGGAAAAATCACATGCTATTACAAATCCTCTCCTGGCTTCAGAGTTTGTTCTTAAATTTGTGTCGAGCACAGTATCTTGTGAGAACACGAGTACATAGTCAGGTGCCTCTGAGTCTCAGCCCATCCCAACCCTCACCCGAATTACAGAGATAATCATTGATGTTCTTCTCATTTGAGAATTATGTGAATGCTTCGCAGGAAGTTATTAGTCTCTAGAAAAGAAAAGTATAGATTTTCAACAAAACTAAGATAAGCTGAATATACTAGATGTTCTCCCAATTAATCTATATTACCTATAAATTACAGCATTAGTTGTTACTGTATGTCAGTTATGAGTGAGGTCAAATGGCCAACAGTACCAGGCAACACTGTGGACAGTCTTTGAGGGCAGGTATGGCTGGGCTCTGCTGATGACCAGTCAGAATAACAGAATAAAGGTGGTAACTAAGTAACTAGTCACACTTAATAATCTTGTTTATGCTTTATCTGCATATATATATATATATACATATATATATATGTATATATATATGTATATATATATATACATATATATATATATATATATATATATATT
>NW_021620702.1:1606476-1674298 GCF_004785775.1 Grammomys surdaster | reverse complement strand
CCTCCCCCCTCCCTCCCTTCTTTCCTTTAGTCCCTCCTTTTGAGACAATTCTCACTGTGTAGCTGAGGTCAACCTTCAGCTTGCTACTCTCCTGCGTCAGGAGATGCTGAGATTACAGAAGTGTGCCGATGTGCCTGGCAGTGTACCATGCTTGAGTCAAGTTGTCAGGAGGTTGGCTGTGAGATATGCAGAAGGCCTAAAACACAAGGAAATGCTCAAACACAGTTATCCCCTATTTCGCATCACAATGATCTGAGACGTGTGCTTTTGTGTGCATTCTACGAGCTGATCTAAATTCCCTATAATGTAAGTTATAGCACCCGATCTCTCCCCTTTACAAACGAAGGAGAAGCTTATGATGATGAAGTGATACTCACAGTGTTGATGGCTCGACACAAGCCCAGAGGAATGACTCTGACACCATGACTATAACCACAAGAAAGGACGATTTAGAAATCCAAGGTGCCACAGTGCATTCTTCAGAATGAGGTCTGAGGTAAAAGAGCATGAAAAAGTCAAGAACTTGGAGCTTTTTAACTTTTTAAAGTCAGAGTATCCCTTTAACAATTGCATCTGCCGGTTTAAAAAAAAAATCACAGGAGCCTGATTGTGCTTGTGCCCAGCATATGTCAGCTTAAGTTCGCCAACAGTGTCACCTCCATAATAACCTAAAGCCATCTCTTGGCTTTCTTCTAGAAAACATGGCTCCAGGCAGGGAAAATGATTTGTGGTCTCAGGAGGCAACTGCAGAGGAATAGATTTCTGTTACAATAGGCCCATGACAAGTACTATGTGTTAATTTCACAAAACACCTTGCTGACATAAATGACCCAGTCTCAGGAGGCCTTTTAAATGGCCCTCTCTTGGTACAGTACCGCTCAGAGCATACGGCTGAGAACGGGAAGAAAAATGCTGCTCAGAGGTAGTTGAATTTACTCAGGTGAAAAAAAAATACCGGTGACGTGGTTTTTTTAATTCTTCCGAAAAGGGCTGGCCACTGGCAGAATTTCAAGACCGGTGATATTATCTGTGAAGCACTGCAGAGAGACACACATATACCGTTTCTCCATCATGAGATCCCTTCCTCCACTAACAAGCCACTTAGGACTGTCTTACAACGCTCAAATTATGCTGATGGTCTGATGCGTCATAGAGGAGTTCCCCCAGTGATCTTACACAAATGCTATCAGCAGTAGGGATTGTTAATACCATGTGTAAGTCACTGTCTTGTGCAAATCACCGTTGCAAACCTGTACATCTTCCACAAATGTAAATACTAACGACTTTGCAACAGAGCTGTTGACCAAAGCCTTCCAGTTCAGAAATTTCTGGTGGGACAGAAAAATGGATAAGTTTTAATTAGAAATATAAAGTAATTACAGTGTTGGGAAGCAGGAAGCAAGAGGACTGTGGGGATCTACTCTAGAATCCCGTTGCATTTAGGAGAGAGTTGGCAAGCCTGGTGAGTAATTTAAGAACTGCGCTCATGTAGTGTGTCCTTGCCCGATAAATATAATAACAGCACACGTAAAGCACGACATTTTCCCAGGCTTTTGAACATATGCAAGCACCCTTTTTCTTCTCATGGAACCCGGCTTAAGTCCTGGTGCGCATGCGCAAGAGTGAGCTTGGCTTTCTTTTGCTTTGGAACGATGACACAAACTTCAGCAGTTCTTTTAAATTAAGCTTCTCTGCTGTTTCTAATCCACATCTTGGTGAGTCTTTTACATATGGGGGAGGTTATCTACATGGTTGATACATGCGCGGTCCTGTAGATGCAAACTCACAGTGAATTGTCTATAGAAGCCGTTTGCCTCTCGGGCTGCCGTCTTGTTTTATGCACGGGTCTCCCACCTGCTTCCAATTTGGCAGAGAATGTCAGAAGATGAAAGGACTTGAGTCTCCTAGCAACAGGTAGGGTTTGCAGGTATCAATCCTTAGAGGTTGTTTTAGGATACTGTCTGCTCTATTGAGTATTGTGTGGCCTGGGCATAAGCAGAGGGGCGTGTGTGTGTGTGTGTGTGTGTGTGTGTGTGTGTATGTCTGTGTCTGAGTCTCTTTGATTATAAACTCAAATATATATTCATATATTTATAAATTCAAATTCATATATTTATAAAGTTGAGTTTATATAACATATATACATACATACACACATATACAGACACACAGAAACACACACATATACATACACACAGAGAGACTCACAGACACATACAGTGAGACAAAGACACACACATGTACAGACACACACATACACAGAGACACATAGACATATACACAGAGACACACACAGACACACAGACACATAGACACATATGCACACAAGCACAGACAAACACACACACACAGACACACAGAGACTCACAGACACACAGAGAGATACACAGACATACACAGAGACACACAGACACATACATACACATAGACACACATACAGAGACTCACAGACACACACAGAGACACACAGACATACACAGAGACACACAGACACACATATACATACAAAGAGACACACAGACATACACAGAGACACACAGACACATACATACATACACACAGACACACACAGACATACAAAGAGACACACAGACACATACATACATACACACAGACACACACAGACATACACAGAGACACACAGACACATACATACAGACATACAAAGAGACACACAGACATACACAGAGACACACAGACACATACGTACATACACACAGACATATACACACAGACACACAAACACACACACACACACACACACACATGAGAATGCTCTGAAAAAGTAACCTTGAACTCCTTGAGTATAACCTTGAAAGCCTGATTCTAATCCAAAATGCTAGGTTTGCAGACCTTGTTTTGTGTGGAGTTGGATCTAGCCAGCTTTTAGGTTTGCCTCTTTAAGGATCTCCTTTTCACTGGCTGTCACCTCACTGAACCAAAAGGCCAGACAAGGTGACTTCATGCCACCTGACTTTGGTGCCTCCAAAACCTCACCTTGTGTATCATTTCGATGTTACTTCCCCCCATACTTGAGCCCCCTCAAATTCAGCACAAACGTAGTGAATCTGAGCTTAAGGAACTTCCCCACAGGATACAATGTTTCATCTCCTCATAGACTATCCTAGATCTTGATGAGCTTTCTTCTGAGACAAGGTTTGCTTACAAGAGGAAACTGCTGAGCCACAAGATCCAGCGTGAGAAGTTGGAAACCCGTCGTGCAAGCCTACTTTGCTTGTCTGTGCTGTAGCCACCATTTCGCCATCTCATAGCTCAAAATCTAACACTCTACTGATCTTGACCACAACAAAACCTCATGGTCCACACTGCAGCAATAAAGCAAGTTCGCCTTTGTGCTTGCTTTCCCTTCCACTAACCATTCTACAGTTCCATGGCAAAGCCTGGGATATAACACCATGGACATCCATGTCCATAGAGGCTCAACCTCATGGGTCTTTCCTGGCTCTCCCCTGACCAAGGCTCCTGCTGGTGGAGCTCCTGCTCCCCCTTGGTCTCATGGTGGTCTCCTGCATGCATTCCTGTCCTCTCCAGAGCCTGTGAGGTGCAGATACCATCTCTTTTATGCACTTTGGTTTCACTGCCTTGTTACATCTCACCTATCACCTTGGGAACTTCACCTTTTCATCATAGTTGTCTTAGAGAGTGGCCTCTGCCTGTACCTATTTTCTTGAGTGATACCTCAAGTTCATACTAGAAAGAGGTCACATGGTAGAAATTATTATATGTCACACACAGAAAAGGAATTCACAATATAGATAAACCTGTAAATAGTTCTTTTCAAGGGGATAATTCTATACTGTGCTTGTGTGTTGACACTGACTGAGTGGATGCTAGGATATACCAACTTTGTTTTCAGTCTCATTCTGTTTACAAAAGTATTTTTTATTATTTTCACTGTGTGTGTTTATACTGTGCGCATATATGTATATGATATGGGGGTAGGACACACAAATGCCATGGTATGCCTCTGGAAATCAGAGGATGGTATTTTGGGCATCAGCTTTCTCCCTTCACCTTGTTTGAAGCACGTTCACTCTTGTTTCTGCCACACTGTGTAACTCAGGCTTAGTTCACCCATGAGCTTCTGGGCTATTTTGTCTCTACTTCCTGGTAAGCATGCTGGGATTATAGATGCATACCACATCCATCTATTTATGGATATTGAACTCATGTTGTCAGGCTTGTCTACAGCTAGTGCTCTTATCTGTTGAGCCATCTGGCTGGCCTTTGTTTATGAAAATGCTAAATCTAACAGTCAAGAATGGTTATTTCTCAGTGAACAAGTTTCAAGTTACTTTTGTATTTATATTCATATATAGTGAAATACATTGTTTATATATAACTATAACCATTAAAATGTTCTACGGCTGCTATTTAATGGCATTCATAAGAATTACACATTTTTAACTTATAAAGACAACCCACTAAAATTTTATAAGCCCATCAACCAAGCCCAATATTTGTCAATTTGCTTTATCGAGACTCATTTCATCTTTGCTAAAGCACTTAAAGATATGGTGCTATTCTTCCCCTAAATCCTCAATTTTTCAAGTCCAAATGTGATGATTTTTTTTGCATAACTGTAATGCAATCAGCATTTTAAAAGAAAGGACAAGTAATCCTTCAATGTCATCTATTATACACAAACATAATTTATCAATTCTGTTAAAATTGTCTCTTCAGCTGATTGTCTTGAAACAGGATCAAAACAAGATCTACTCTTCACATTTAATTGCTGCATCCTTCAAACCTGCTTTAAATAAATCTGTCTCTCATTCATCTCTTTTTTCCCATTCCCTCTAATAGTTTACTTGTTACAAGAGCACAGGCTCTGTAGAACGTTCAGCGCTCAGGATTAGCTGTCTGATTCCTCATGGGCTCCCTTAACTTTCTTCTCCATCACCTGTAATTTTTTTTTTATATGAAAGTAACTTCTGGAATTATAATTAAGTTTAGGCTCAGTATTTCTGGTGAGAATGGTATTTTTGATGGTGCCGCATACTTCAGATGTATCGCATCAGAAGCCTAGAATGCCTAGCGGAGACTGACAAGCCGTTTCAGGTGGCGGCAGTCTGCTTCTGTGTGGCAACACTTTGCACAATCTGTGACCTGATGCCTAGACCTGGTAATGATACTGGAAGTTAAGATGTAGCATCACAGGGCTTAGAATGTTAATTTTATACTTAACACAAATGCTCCCCTGGTGGCAGGCGGCCACCTCAACTAAAAATAAGTCAGTAATGTACTTGTCTTATGTATCCAGAAGTGCACACTATGTAACATCAGTGTCCTTCCTTGTGATGCCGTGGCTGGATGGGATCTGTGACCTCAGGCTGCTTCCAGCAGGGTGACAATATCATGTAGCATGTAATTAGCCTGGGGAAAACACCAATATTCAAACCCTGAGCTATGGTCTCTACTGGATTCATATTTCTTTTGAACGAATGTAAACTTCAAAAAACCATTAGTTGAATCATTTTAGTTGGTGGTAATCCTCACCTCTTTTTCTGTTATCCTATAAACTCTGAGCCCTAAAATGCTACATGATATATAAAATGGTTTACAACAGGGAGTTATTGGTATTAACAATTATACCACTAAGTCAATTTCAATATTGTTTTGCATCTCTACCTGGCTTTGGAAAGAATGATTTCACAAACTGGATACCCATATTATGCCCAGATCTCGAGATCCCCAGGAGAGCTCAAAGAATAGTTTAATTTGATGTAGTGAGACAGAGTCTTTTAATGAGTTTGAACCCGGTTCAGATCGCAATCCGTTCCCACCTCACAGAGCAGGATTGCGATCCCAAGTCTAGGCGCTTAGGGCATTTATACCCAACCAGATTCTGGGGTTTCACGGTTACATGACAAGGAAAATGATAAAGGAAGTCATTTTTTAAACACAATACCATCTATTTAGGTGGCAGTGGGGTCACACAATTGGGGAGGGAAGCTCTTTTGGACTTTATGGTGCTTATCAGGGATGAGTGTTTTTCCAAACCGGTCACAGCTGTCCGGGAACTCTTGATTGCCCCAAAATATGGTGCTTTATCTCTCTAAGGATGTGTGGTTTTTTCTTCTCCCAAGGACGGGCCACATATGCTGGGGAGTCCCTAGCTATCCATTAGAGAGGGCACCAGCCTTGGGGACATGGTGGCTGAGAGTTGCAGCTGTTTATCTGTTCTCAGGCTGGAATTTGCCATCCCTGGGAGGGAATTTTCATTAGGGAGTGCTATTGGAATGGGGATTGCCTAATTTTGATGCCAGGTTGTGCTTCCTTTGAAGGGTCAGATGGCAGGCAGGAAGGAGCAAGGAGGTGAAGGGGAGCTTTTGTGTGCAGCGAGGGAGGGGATGCTGAGGCGAGGGAAAGTGCTGAGGCTGGTTGCCCAGTCTCTTCACCCAGAGTCTTTCACTTTACTTAAAATGCTAAGTTTAACTTAATCTGTTTTACCTTTGTCAGATTTAAACTTCATTATATCTAATATTTAAAGCATAAAGGTACATAGTGATGGTGCGTCACATAATGTTTTGATACATATAAATATCGCATAATATCAAATGGGGTTACTATATTGCCTCTCAAGCATTTATCATGTAACTATGAAGGTAACCTCCCAGTTTACTGTTTCTAACTTGTTGGAATATAGTTACTTGTTATTAGCTATACCCAACCTACTGATAACAGACCAGAGCTTATTACTCTTAACCCAATACTCACTGATCAAAGTTCTCCATCTCCATCCACCCTCCCAGCCTCTTGTGACAATAGTCATGCTACTACCAGATTCTATGAAATCAATTTTTTCAGAATCCACATATGCATGTAATTAGTATTTGCTTTTCTGTGCCTGGCTTATTTCACTTAGCATGATGATTTTCAGTTCTATTTATACTTTCATAAGTGACAGGACCTCTTTTGTCATGGCTAAATATCATTTTATTGTGTACACATATGTACTGTGTTTTCTTCATCAACTGATGAAAATTTATTTTGATTGTATATCTTGATAACTGTGGATAATCACTTCAGCAAACATCAGAGTATAGATGTTTCTTAAACATATGAAAAATTTTAATTACATGTATTTATTTGGGGGTGGGGGCAGGTGTATGCCACGGCGAATATGGGCATGGCAGCTCACAGGAGTTGTATCTCTCCATCGTATGGGTCTTGTGGATCAAATTCAGGTCATTGGGCTTGCTGAAAAATGTCTTTACTTGCTGAGCGATCTCAGCATCCCATACAAAGTTTCCCCTAGCCCCCCACCTTGGATATTTATCCAGTACTCACAAGCTGGATCAAGTGGTAGATCTATTTTTTAATTTTTGAGGAACCTCGAGACTGTTTCCATAATGGCTGTGTAGAGTTACACCTCTGCCAAGAGCTCACATGTCTTCCATGCCTCCACATCTTTTCCCAGAAAGTGTTACCTTTTCCTGCTTTGCAAATAGCGGTTCTTACTGAGCTGACCTCTCAGGGTGCTTCTGAATCAAGGGAGTTGCATTCCCTTGATGAGCAGAGAACCATTTTTCTGAATGTTTCTTGTCCACTTGCCTTTCTCTTTTAGAGAAACAAAGTATTGCAAAAGTCAGATCTTTCTTTTATTGGTTTGTTTGTTTCTTTTAGCTTTGAGCTTATTGTGAACCTAGGAAAGAAGGACCTAGCTGAAAGCTTAAGGTAAAGGTTCTACAAAACGTGGAGCCTGCTGTTATTCCAAGACAAAGAAAAATGCTCTTAAACACTAGCATGTGAGCTTAGGGGAGGAGAACGAAGGAAATGCACAGAGCTTTTGGAGGTTAAAAAAGATAAACGACAGCTTCCTGAAAACAACAACAACAAAAAATCTACAGAGTCAAGCACGCACCTTTAGAATCCTGGAGATTCTGTTTTCTCCATCACTTGCACACTTGTTATAGGAGATTCTGCTTTCTGGATCACTTGCACACTTGTTATAGGAGATCCTGCTTTCTGGATCACTTGCTGGATCACTTTCACACTCGTTATAGGAGACTGTTTTCTCCATCACTTGGACACTTGTTATAGTATATTCTGCTTTCTTGATCACTTGCACCCTTGTTATAGTATATCCTGCTTTCTGGACCACTTGCACACTTGTTATAGCTGATTCTGTTTTCTGGATCACTTGAACACTTGTTATAGGAGATCTTATTTTCTGGTTCACTTGTACACTTGTTATAGGAGATTCTGTTTTCTGGATCACTTGCACACTTGTTATAGCAGATTCTGTTTTCAGGATTACTTGAACACTGTTTTCTGAATCACTTGCACACTGTTTTCTCCATCCCTTGCATACTTAATATATAAAATCTGTTATAGCAGATTTTATTCAGTCAATTCATACACTGACAATAAAAATACAGAAAGTAAGATTCTAAAATATAAATAACAGGTTTACATGTCACATGACCAATAACAGTTTAGGAGTACATGGTTGGGCTGGCAGGGTGGCTCAGCGAGCACAGCTCTGGCTGAACCAGCCTGATGCCTCGAGCTCAACCCCGAGATCCACGTAAGGAAAGGACTTGACTAAATTGGCCTTTGACCCCTACCCATGCACAAGGAATATCACACATGCATGCATACGTCTACATGTGCACACATCTACACACGCACACACCTACTACACAATAACAAAAAAATAATTTTTAAAAGAATACGAGATCACAAAAAGCAAAACAAGATCTGTTCTGCGGGCCACGAGGAGCAATGTAAGTCTTACTCACTTTATCAGTCGAATCGAAAACTTCTCGTTAAAGGGAGGGAAAGCATTGCATGTACATAGCTTTCCTGTCAAAAATCAAAATCAGACCACCTACTGTACCCACCCTCCCAGAGGAATACCAGCCTGATGTGGCACTTACCCTGTAACAGCATCTTTAAAGAAACACTTCAATAGGGAATATACCATGTGAGGCTGTGTGTGGAGGACTTAAGTGTCCCCAGCCTGGAGTTGCTTGTGTCTAGGGAAGCTCTTCTCTATGCTTGCTGCCTTGGGAAGGCTGTGGAGAATGTCAGGACATCTCTAACACTGGGTGCCCAGCACGAGTTTGAAGGATAGTTTTTCGTCTTTGTGGGGTTTTTTTGTATTGTTTTGTCTGAGATAGGGTCTCACAATGTAATGCAAACTGGCCTCAAACCTCACAATCCTCTCTCTCCTCTCCCTCTCCCTCTCCCTCCACATTTTGTAGAACCTTTAATAAAAATATTAATTAAAACTAATATTTTATTTATTTACATTCCAAATGCTGACCCTTCTCCAGATCCCCCCTCCCAGAGTTCTTCAACCCATCCCCCAACCCCTTCCCTCAAGTATCAAGTCCCTACAGGATTAGGTGCATACTCTCCCACCGAGGCCAGACAAGGCAGTCCCCTGCTACGTATGTGCCCAGGGACATGGACCAGCTCATGTATGTTCTTTGGTTTAGCCTCTGAGAGCTCTGAGGGGTTCAGGTTAATTAACACTGTTGTTCTTCTTATGGGGTTGCAATCTCCTTCAGCTCCTTCAGTCCTTTCCCCTAACTCTTCCACTGGGGTCCCCAGGCTCAGTCCAATGGTTGGCTGTGAATATCTGCATCTGTCTCAGTCAGCTGTTGGTAGGACATCTCAGAGGACAGACACGCTAGACTCCTGTGTGCAAGGATAACATAGCATTAGTAAGAGTGTCGGGGTTTGGTGCCCGTACATGGGATATATCCCAAGTTGGGCCAGTCACTGATGTCCTTTCTTCAGTCACTGCTCTATTTTTGTCCTTGCATTTCTTTTAGACAGGAACAATTCTGGGTCAAAAATTTTGAAGGTAGGTGTGCCTCTACTGGGGACCCTGTCTGTTAGAAGTGGTCTCTTCAGGTTCCATCTCCCCACTGTTGAGCATTTCAGCTAAAGTCATTCCCACTGAGTCCTGGGAGCCTCTCACATCTCAGGTCTCTGCGATTTTCTAGAGGTTCCCTATCCCCACCCTCTGCAGCTGCATATTTTCATTTATTCTCCTGGCCCTCTGGGCTTATTTTAATAAGCGAATTCTGAAGGAAAAAGTAGCTTTATCTTTAAGAAACCAAGAACTTACCTTTTCCTGTTTCCAGGAGCTAACAAGGTTATACCCTGACTGCAAAGGGCACGCCATCTTTGGCCTCGTAGCCTGTGTGCAGTGACAGCTCAAGGATTCTGTTTGGGGAAGGAAAGGAGAGAAAAATGATGGAGACAGTAGCCACCCATTGCCATTAAGGGGGAAGATCCGAGGTAACTGAAGGTGAGGCAATGTAGATTCTCCTTCTCTGGAGCTTTCAGTTAGAAAAACCAGAAAGGCTTCCAAGTCTCAGGGTTTGAGTGTACACTAGCCAGTTTGCCAGCCTGTGCCACCAGCTCTCTGGAGTCCCTGGATGTCTGCTCCTCACGAGGCTCTTAAATTCAGGTGAATCTCCACACAGTCCGAACAATCTCTTTCAGAAAAAAAAAAAGAGAGAAGCAGTTTCCTGCAATAAGATAATCTCAAAGTGTCAAATGCCGTCTGGGAACACAACTCGGTTGGGAATGAGTATTAAATGGGGGAGAAAATGTGTATTTTTCCTTTTATCCTTGTAAAAGGGGGGTGAATTTAGTCCTACAAAAGGGTATGTTCTGTTATTTTTAAAGCCAACATCATTCTGATTCTCTGATATGGAAAGACACCCAAACTTCTGCTCCATCCCAGAGAAAAACGTTGAAGTATATTTTTTCTGAATCAGTAGATTCTGAACTAGTGATTTAAAGGGATGCCAAATGGTGACTTAGCCAAGAAGAGGCTGGTGACAGAATTAAGACAGCAGTTACCAACATCTCCAGTGAAGAAAGTGAGCCAAAGCAGAAATGATTTTGGAGACAGACTCAAGAGACCGGGTGTTTACTGCTTCCAGGCAGTGAGCTGACCCAAAACGACACCAAGGACCAGGGCAGCCATCTGAGGGTATGAGTACGTCATTTGTCTTCACCATCAAAATGGGTTCACACTGTTGGATTAAGTCATGCTGCCACTCCGGTAAGGAAGACACTCTCAATCAACCATGGGAAGGAAAAATTATAAACATTCTCAGTTACGGCAGCATCGTGTTGGAATAAATGAACTGTGAGAGTCACATGACAGGAAGTGATTGTGGAAGGTAAATTCACCTGAAAATTCTTACCTCATTTATCCATGATGAAAATTACAGTGTAAGGGAGAAGACAAAAGGAAAGTGAACCCAACATCCATCCTTCTCACTAAAATACTTAAAGACTGTTGCCCAGGCTGGAGAGATGGCTCAGTGGTTAAGCGTGCTGACTGCTCTTCCAGAGGTCCTGAGTTCAATTCCCAGCAACCACATGGTGGCTCACAAACATCTGTAATGGGATCTGATGACCTATTTTGGTGTGTGTGAAGACAGCTACAGAGTACTCATATAAATAACAAATAAATCTTTAAAAAAAAGACTATTTCTAAGAGGTTGGAAAGATCCTGGCTTGTTGGATAGTGTCTTGCAGCTCTTGCTGTTGACAAGAACTGAAGTTCTGGCACAAAGGATGTTTTCAATGTCTACCCAAGTAGTCTGGAATATTTTATTCTTACCTATTGTTCCCTTCCTTTATAACTAACAGGAGTGAAGTGTTTCTAAGTGGTGCTGCTTGTATCCATGTAAGCCTAAGGTTAATAGAGAATTTGTATATTAAATCCGATACCTAGTGTGAGCTACGTCTGGCTCCTTTGTCTGTTTTAAGAACGCTGATAGTAGTTTCAATGCAGCGTCAAATTATCCATCAGCTGAGGACATGAACATCACTTTCCTTTGACACTTACTTGACTTTGGCACATATTTAATTTTTAAAACTAAAATATATAGAAAATTAAGCACACATAGGGTCATTCTGGGACGAGCGAAGTCTTTGTTTCCTGTGGCCATGGTGGCATTAGTTGCAGTGGACAAGCCATGGTTTACAGGCTGAAATAATACACATCTCACGATCGCAACCGGTCTGCAGATGTCAGCTAATTGGCACGTGATGCCTCCTGAAGACTATTTTCAGGGTTAGACTATTTTCACTGTTTTGTTCAAGTGCTGCTTGATAGAAACAGCAAGGATTGTTGAATGCGCTGATGAGTTTAATTATATGTGTGGTTTCTGAAGGTACCCGGGATTCCCCACATGTAGTCTCTCGTAGGAAACCATAGCTCTGTAGAGTACGCATGTCCGCACTCTCCCTGTAGCCTTTGCGTGCCCTGAAAGCTCCCTGAGGACCATGACTAATGTTTGTTGCCCCTCACGATGACTGAAATGCACGAAGCAATGCCAAGTCGTATTTGGAGAACAAATGAATGAGACTCGGCCAACCTTACTACAAAAGAGAGATTCTGAGAAGTCATGTGATGGCCAGAGTATTGCTCACAGCTGCTCTCTCACTCGGTGCTGCCAGACTCGTCCCTGGAAGACTGGAGTGGCGCCTCCCGGAGGATGACTATTACATCTTACCTGTGAGGCTCTGTCAAACCAATCTCATGCTTCGTGGTTTAGATTGAGATCAGCTGACCCACGAAACCCTCTTAAACACAGGGCTAGCAGAGAGGGGAGAGGTTCAGAACTAAGGCTTCTCAGCTTTCGTCGGGATCCTAAGCAATTCTACAACCTCTCTAAGGTTCCAATTCTTTAAAAGCAGAAGACATAAGAATGATGATAGTATGTGTTCCACAAAGTGTTTAGAAAACAAGATGGTTTAGTATGAGAAAGCACCAAGTACTGAGCTTCTTTTAGTACTTGGTGCTTGGTAAATGCTTACTAAAAGATAGATACCACTCAGTGTTTCATATTGGAGGCTAGAGAGCAGGACCAGCTTGGGTTCTGTTTGAGACTTAGTTATCTGATTTGAATAGGTAACATACATATGTACTATAAACTCCAAAACAAATTGAGAAAATCCTGTGTTGTAGCATAGAGGAAATTATTATATAAATGCAGACAAAGACCAAAGAATAAACACATGAGCAAAGAAAGAATAAAGGAGGCAGAGGGTAAGGAGAATAGGGAAAAATGAGCAGAATTTCAGCAAGTGAGCTGAGAAAGCCAGGTTCAAACCACAGCACTGAGCAAAGAGCAGTGTGAGAGCAAGAGAGGCTGCAGGGAGTCTGTCCAGAATGAGCATGGAGAGCAAGGGGAAGGTGGTGGAGAAGAGGAAGCAGAGACAGTGAGAGAGACAGAGACAGAGAGAGACACACCCAGAGAGAGAGAGAGACAGAGAGACAGAGAGACACACACAGATTGGCTCAGCCTCATCTGACTCCAAACAGATGAGGACAAAGAGAACAAATGTTTCTGTTACTTTTTCTGTGAAAGTGACATTTGCTGCTCCATGTTAGAGTAAAACAATGGCAGGAAAATGTCTACAGAGAATTAAAATGTTTACACTGCAGTACTATGAATACCCATCTGTGATGCTTGGGCAGCGGGAGAAGCTACTGTGAAGATTCAGTCTATCCTAGAAGACACTGAAGCAGGAAGACACTCTAGAGTTGTCCCCAGTGAGGTGTTGGGAATACATTTTCTCTCACATTTGAAGAACCAGTAGATATAGCCCACTGTGGGAAAGAGGCATGCTGGGAGCTGGCTGTTTGAGCTGAGAGACTCTGAAGAGAGCTGACTGCTGAGAGACATATTTGGCTGCAGGAATAAAGCCTCCAACCCCAACGGAGAATCTTGACAAAGCCTGGCATCTGCTGGGACTGTCTACGCTGTTATGGGAGGCAGATATCAGAGGGACACTAAGAGCCATAACCTGAATCCTGCACTACTGCCATCAGTGTTCTTACCTGAATGCCCTTCTGTGCTTATAATGGGGAAAGGCATGACAACAACGTTGAAGCAACTAAAACAGTAAAACTCACAACACTGCTGCTATGGCTTCTTGAAAACAACAGATGAAATGTTGATGCATAAGATTAAGATTCTATCCAGGGACTGAAGAGATGGCTCAACAGTCAAGGTCACATACTGCGCTCCCAGAAGACCCAAGTTTGGTTCCCAGTACCCGAAGCTGGTGGGTCAAAATGGAAGTAGCACTAGCTTCAGAGAATCCATACTCTCTTCTCACCTCCACAGGTACATTCACACACGTGGCATTGATACACACATGAATGTGCACATGCACACACATGTAAGTGTACACACATGTACAAACATGCATGCAGACATACAGGCACATGTATATATGCATGTACACAGTGAACACACATGTAAATGTACACAAATGCACACAGACACAAATGAATAAAAAATATGTTCAGAAAGATTTCACATACATATTTCTTTCTCCCTTTCCATATCAGCATTAGCTTCTTTCTTCCCTTTCCCTGTGCTGACCAGGACTCAAGGGTAGTTTTATGCTGTGGTCTGATTGCCATTCTTAACAGATTGATTCTATTGATCCCTCACTGAAACCTTGCTGTGCTCCTCCCTCACTCCCCAGCTGTGCTCCTCTCTCACTCCCCAGCTGTGCTCCTCCCTCCCTCCCCAGCTGTGTTCCTCCCTTACTCCCCAGCTGTGCTCCTCCCTCCCTCCCCAGCTGTGTTCCTCCCTTACTCCCCAGCTGTGCTCCTCTCTCACTCCCCAGCTGTGCTCCTCCCTCACTCCCCAGCTGTGCTCTTCTGTTCTCTAACTCCATTACCTCATATTTCACGGAAAGACCCAAGAACACAGACACAGCCTTACAACGAAGAGGCTTCCTCTCACACGCTGTTAGTATAATGGACTGTGTTTTCCCTCACTGTATCTCTGGAATACCACTCACAAAAGGTATTAAGTGGGCGAAGCACATGTCTCCAGATGCCATTCACGATGGCTATTTCTTTAGTAGCTGTTTTTGCAGAGGAATACACAGACCCTCTTCTGCTGCATGTGGTGTCTCTTGTCAACAGCTCCTCACCTCTCTAGCAGGAGAGTCTTCCTCAAGGAAGAGCAGATTAATTGGTTATACAATGCCAAATGATTGGCCCTGAGAACATATGGACAATCAACATTATATAGACCGAGCAAGTTTTCTTAGTATATCTCTATACATGTAGCAAAGAATACCATCTGCATTTCTTAGTTGCTTATAGTTCTTTGTGTAGGATCTCTCTCACTCTCTCCCTGTGCTCCCTCCCCATGTAGACAAGAAAGAGACAGACCTCTCCCTTACAAGGCCTCTACAAACCCTGATAATGTCAAAGGGGAATCATGGCTCCTTCTTTTACTAGTCATTCAGTGACGTACTTCAGCAACAAAATACAAGGAACTATGTAGACTCCTGTAATCCTGATAAACCTTTAATTTTGGGCATTTGTATAGAAAATACAAGCTTTCTGTTGATAAGAAAGGCTTATAAAATGTTTATAGCCCCAGTATTCTTTTTATATTAGTCATTTAAAGAGGCTTAATTTCCCCAAGTCTTTGAAATAGGGAATGGGTGAGCATGTCACCTGCATCCAAAGCTGCATCTCTTAATGCAATAAGATTAGGTGCTATTTTCTGGGCAACCGCCTGTTTTTCTATTCCACACTTATGTGTTTATTTACACGATTTCCCACAATCCTTTCCTGATCACTTGTTTTAGAACAGTGAATTAAAAGAAGAAAAAGAAAAAAAGCAGGATAAAATATTTTTGAAAGCACATGATAAAATCAGCTTAATTTAACATTCTGTTAAAAAAATGTATACTCAGCAGAGTTGAGAAGTTTAAATGGAATTATAAGTTTCTGTGAGTTTTGCATTGGAAGGGAGATACTCTATCTTGCCTGGTGGCTAATCCTCAAACGTGAAGATTGCGCTGGGTAAAGCATTGTGTTGGAGCCACAGCCCTCACAGAGATCCTTCCACCATGGTAAAATCCCTTGCACAGGAGATTTAAGAAGATCTTTCCTTTGCTTTCTGTTGCAGTTGCTCAGGGCTAAGACGTTCTTCCCATGGCTCCTGCTAGAGTTGGTTGGGGCTTACATCGTGGCTCTGCTTCAGGATGAAAGTTACTTCTTCCTCCTCCACATCTTTTTCCTTTTCTCTCCATCTCTCTTTGCTTTTGAAGAATAGCAGACACAGGGATTCCAGTAAAAATTGGCATTACATGGCATCTCTCCCACTTAGACAAGGGCTTTAAATCAGTGGTTCTCAACCTGTGGGTCACTACCCCTTTGTCAAATCTCTATCTTCAAAAGTATTTACATTACCATTCATAACAGTAACAAAATCACAGTTATGAAGTAGCAGCAAAAAATCATTTTATGGTGGGGGGGTCACCATATGAGGAATTGTATTAGAGGGTTGCAGCATTAGGAAGGTTAAGAACTACTGCTTTAAATATTTGTGGATTCTGTGTATTCTGTAAAATTAGGGCTTAAATGAGCCTTGGGTCAAGAAAGTGCTGAAGTAGCCAATGGGCAGTGGAGGAAAGATGGGGAGAATGGTTCTCTGGAGCAGGTACAGGTAACAAAGGAACAAGTAACAACGTAAGAAGTAACAAAGAAGCCTTGCTCTTGAGAGGTGCCAGAGGCCAGCAAAAGACAGGCTTGCTCCCTTGTACCGGTTCTTATGTAGCTGTTCCCAGAATTCACCTAGACCAGAAGGCGGCTTAGGAACTCAATTCCAGCCTACACCAAAGAAAGTATAATGCATCCCAGCAATCACTTGCACGTCAACAGTAACACAGAAAATGGAATAAAGTAACTAGTCTTTGATGTGGGTTCTAGGAAACCTTTGTGATAAAAATCACAACTGGGATCATTGTGTGTGTGTGTGTGTGTGTGTTCTTTGAATAAAGAGCTCTAGTGTCTTCCACTTAACCATTTTATCTATCTATCCACCCATCCATCTATCCATGGGCACACAAACACCATGATATATGAGTTGGAGGTCATGTGTGGGAGTCAGTTCTACACTGTAGGCTCTAGACTAAACTCAGGTTGCCCGGCTTGCTAGGAAGGGCCATTAGCCACTGAACCATTCTCTCTTTAGCCCTCATTACCCTTTTCTCCCTTTAGCCAAACTCCTTTGTCTTCCTCGTGTCTTCCCTTATATTTATGTTGCTTTTGTCTATGACTCCATTGCATTTAACCAGGGTTGCCATCATGACCATGGGTGGAGTGCTACTTGTTTGAGTGGGGGCAATGATTTGGGTTTTGTTCTTATATTGTCAGTGATGGCTGTTAAACCTATGAGTTTGTCTTACCAGGCAGTTGTTCTACAATGGAGATATGCTTCCCAGTAAACCCAAACAAGGATCAAGACATTTATAAAGCTAAGACATAGTTAATTCTAAAACCAAAAATGTTTCATCAAAACTTCAACATTTAAGGTTTTCTCAGTAAGAACTCACTATCCTCTTCAAGATTAAAATTTTATTCTTGTATTTATGTAAAAAAATAGTTATCAAGCACCTGTTCCATGCCTGACAGGAGAGTCATTTATTGGATGATTTCCTGTGTCTTAGAAAGATATACAGTCAAATTTTATATATAATAGGAATTTTTTCTTAAACCCAAACAGTAGAGAGAATTATTTCAAGAAATTTTCAAGGATTATGATGCAATACTCAAATGAAGCTAGCACACAGTAAGTCCTATGTACCACAGAGGACTAAAATCAAGTCTCACCTCTCTGTGACCACCTATGAATTACACCCTGGCCCTTGGAAACCACCACCAAACTCTGCTTGTAGGAGTTTGACTATTTTTATTCCTGATATGAGAGGCATCAGGTAGTAGTTGCCCTTCCATCTCTTACTTATCACACTTAGCACAATCTTTGGGTGCGTGTGGTCTAGCAAATGTCTAAATGTAGTTCTACTCTTTCTCTCTGTGTGTCTCAAATCCCTTAAAAATTTTCCATAGAGTTACAATGAGAAGATTCTAATCTCCTGATATTCATGATAGTTTTACCTATTCTCGTAAATAACAAATACACAGGGAGTGTGTGTGTACATGTGTGGTGTGTGTATATATGTACGTGTATGTGCATATACTTGTGTATGTGTATATACATGTGCATGTGTTGCATGTGTGTGTGCATGTATGTACATATACACATGTGATTGAGGTATGTGTGCACATGTGTGTGTGAGCATATGTATGTGTGTGTGCATATTTATGTGTGTATGTATATGAGTGTGTGTGTACATGTGCGAATGGTATGTGTGCATATGCATATATGTCTATGTTTGTACATGTGTGGTATGTGTATATATGTATGTGTGCATGTGTGAGTGGTGTGTGTATATATGCATGTATGTGCATGTGTGGTGTGTGTACATATGCATGTGTATGTGTATATACATGTGCATGTGTTGCATGTATGTGTGCATGTACATGCATATACATGTGTGAGTGGGGTGTGTGTGTGTCTGTGTTTGTGTAAAATGAAGGTAAGATGACAATTCCAGTGTCATTCCTCAAAAGCCATCTTATTCCTTGTTCTTGAGACAGAGCCTCTCATTAGGGTCTGAGGCCTACTGGATAAATACATTGTGAGGCTACTGAACTCTGCACACTGCCTGTCTCTGCCTCCCTGTTGCTATGATTACAAACGGGCTTCACCACACCCTGTTCTTTAAATGGATACCAAAGATCTAACCCAAGTCTTCATGCTTCTGTGGTAAGCACTTTACCAACTGAGCCATTTCAGCCCCTTAAATGTTCTGAAAAGCATGTGGAATGGTGAACTCTTTTCAGAAAGATTACAACTTAGATCACCTAGATCCAACAGAGGAATCACTCATATGGTCTACGGCATCCCTAGCCATGCCAAATGCACGAGTTAAGGTGACTTCTTGAATGGCAGAATAGATGCATGAGAACAATACTGATGTCTCTGTGTACCTCCATCATAGTTCTGGTGTGCCCCGGCACATGGTCAAGGAGCAGACCTACAAGGAAACAGATCTTTTTTGAGAGGGAGATCTCAACAACACACATGAAGTATTCGGTAGATCATGTCGTGAGCAGATGTGCACCGTGGTTCCACTTACGGAACACAAACAGATTATATTTAGTAGAATTCTTAAGGGTCTTGGGATGTTTTGGAAAGGGCAGACAAGTGCTGATTTCACAGTAAAGCCACAGCTGTGTGATCCCTACTGAAAGACTCTGTTCTTTGAAACTCTGAAGGCCGGCACCGACTTCTCCCCGATAGCTCTGAAAACCTCAAGAGGCATCTTCATTTGCGGTGAGGCTGGTTCCTCCATATTAAAAGAGCTGTCCTCTGCATGGCCTCCCTCACAAATGATCTCAGATGCTAGAGCGGACTCGTCCCTCTTACCCTTCAACACTTCCTGCTTTCCATAGAGGTTCTCTGAGTATGTACCTTTCCCAGATTTTATTTAAAGTGGAGACGTGTGGCAATTTTCTTTCGCTGGGTCACTGTGAGGTTATGTTAGTAACTGATATAGTTTCAATATTGTCACGTCTCACGGTGTAGTGAGGTGGGAGGAGGGGGAAGCAGTAGCAACAGCCAGTTGCTAGAGCAGGCGGAGCACAAATCACTTGTTGGATGATCTTTTCCTCCCATGTTGGGTATGGGTGCCCACAGATCATGACAATAGTAATAATACCATAGAAGATGATTATAATAATAAAATATTAAGTCTTGTGAGTTACCAGAGTGTGGCACAGGGGCACACTGAGCATTAGCTGCGTGAGAAATGAGGGGGAGACACTTGCTTTATGCAGGATTGCTCCGGTCTTACATCACCAGGAAAAATAACATCTACAAAGCAGACAGACATAACCATAATGAAGTGAACTATCCCAAAATATTTTTTTTTCTTTTAGCCCTCTGCACTGGCTATAGATTGTCCTTCCTCATGTTGACCACAAACCCAACATAAAATACCAGTAGCATTCTTTTTTTTTGTTTTTTGTTTTTGTTTTGTTTTTGTTTTTCGAGACAGGGTTTCTCTGTGTAGTCCTGGCTGTTCTGGAACTCACTCTGTAGACCAGGCTAGCCTCGAACTCTCGAACTCAGAAATCCACCTGCCTCTGCCTCCCAAGTGCTGAGATTAAAGGCATGTGCCACCACTGCCCGGCACCAGTAGCATTCTATTTAATCCTAATAAACTCAGTCATACGCAAAACTCCTAGATTTTTCTCTCCTCACTATACCTTTAATGTCAGTGACAGAATTTACTTCATTTAATACTATGTTCCCATTAATAAGATCTTATGACTGTAATTATTCTTAATGCCTTGTCTTTGAACTTTACTGCTAAGTAATTTTATGCTGAGACTTCTGCGTGGCCATTTTAACTATTTTTTTTTCTGTATTTGTCTGTATATATAATACTTTTTACTGGCTGGATTAACCAGGTTATATTTATCTTCATGTTCTTATTTGGTGTCTTTTTATTGGAACTTGAACTTCAAGTCCCTTCAGGACCTCTGATAATGCCAGACAAACTGGTGAAACGTTCTTTTGTTTCTATGTCTGGGAGTATCTTTACCTCTCATTTGCCTTAAGATATTATCCCTTTCACTTTTGAGATTATAATATAATTATATAATTTCCCCTCTCCTGTTTCCAAACCCTCCCATACACCCCTTTACTCTCTTTCAAATTTATGGTCTCTTTTTCTATGAACTATATTACATGTATAAATATACATGTACATACATAGATATTCCTAAATAAAACTTTTGCAGTCTATAAAATCTTACTGGTATGGACATTTTCAAAGTTGGTTCTTTGGTATTGAGTGACCAGTTGGTGTTCTCTTCACTGTGGAAGACTCTGTCTCCCACTCTCGGCATTCTTCGGTTGCCTGTAGTTCTCCATGTAGGGTAGAGGGCTCCTGCCCCACCCTCTCGGTCCACACTAGCGTTTTTTTTTTGTTTTTGTTTTTGTTTTTTTTTTTGCTGTCTTTGCTCAGCTCCTGCTTACAGTCATGCTGTAAAGACGGTTTTGCTCTCCCTTTCTCTTTGACTACATTGTATTACAGTGTGGTTTTTTTTTTCCTTTTTTTTTTATGCTTCCTCTTTGGAATCCTTCGAGCATCATAAATCCAACTATTTTCCTTTTCAGATTGAGGGATTCTTTAGGCCTCTTTAAGCTGTTCTGTTTCTTTCGTTTCTGCTACTTTTCGTTCCGTTTCTTTTATTCCTTTTGTGAAATCCTGTAGCATATATCTTGGGTCACTGGTGATATCCTATTAAGTCCCACAAGCTTTCTGTGTTCTCACCTTTTTCTTTTGTCCCCGTGGGTGGATGACATCACAACCGTCCGTTTACGATGTAGTCACTCTTCTTTTCGGCTTCAGAACTCAGAGATGGTTTTGTTGTTTGACATTTTTAAAGGCCTTTTCTCTTGGTTGAGCTTGTCAGTTTGTTCATTGCAGTCTTCCCTGTTGATTTTGTCTGTGTCGTTGTAGCTCATGGACTCCTCTGGGCTGTCAGCCATGCCTAGACTGCCATTCTTTAAAGTCAATTGTGAGAACTTGGTTTCTTCCACGATGCTGTGTTGTCCCAACTCTTTATAGAACCTTATATTATTATATTATCAATACCTTTGCTAACCTGCAGTCTGTCTTGGAAAGACAAAGGCCTTCAGCAGAGTAGCCAGATGTTTTACAAGGGTCTGTAAGGGGGTGTATATATGAGAAAATATGAGAAAAAAGTTCTCATGATAAAAATTTAAATATATATATGACTATATATGTCTATATATGCCATATATAAGTCAATATATGCATATATATTTATATATTGTTTTGTTTATATATGTATTTTGTTTATATATACATATATATGTAAGTATATATGTATATATATATACATATATATGTGTGTGTATGTGTATGTTTCATAGGATTCAAGGCTAGGACCTAATGTTCTACTATTTTGCTGATGTTATCTCCTATGAACTATTAATGTCTTCCAACTAGAAGTTTGAAAATCCTATCAGGAACCATTGAGTGGGATTGCTACAAAGGACTTTTAGAGTTTCACTCTTAATAATTATATGAATAAGTAAATGTAAGTAATGTACCTCAGTGAAGTGAGAGCTAATATTTAAGGAAAGATACAATTATGTGTGGTCTGAGAGGTCAAGGAAGGACTATGTGATGTCAAAAATCCTGACAGCTTCTTAAGATCTTTCTCTCTCTGATGTAGATACACCCACTTTATCATTATATTTTACTATTATTATTATTTTGCTATTGATAGCTGCTGGGAAAAGGAAATTAAAAATAAATATAAATAAATAAAATTATAATTGCAATAATTAGGAACTATAGAATTATAGAGTTATAATAAGCAAGAAATTGCTAAATGTTCTGTATTCATAGGAATCCCAACTTTATGATAGCTTCAGTTCTCACTTGTGCAATTTTGGCCAGAAACACTAAATTTTAAAGTGTCTTATCTGGCACTGTTGTTTAAATCATAGAGATTCGGGTTTCAAGATTTAGCCTCGGGAATTTCCAAAATAATCACCAGCCTGGGCCTCTCACATCAAGGTCACATGCAGACAACCAGTCAGTTTCGACTGTGATGTCATACCTTTCCACTCTGGTCTTTACCTTTTCTCTTTTTCATAAGTAAATATTCGATCTTAAACTCTTGGCTTCTGAGCTATTCTTTACCATCCCTGTGAAGACCTCTTCCTACAGAAGACCTCTATGTCAAATGGGATCTTCTCTGTCCTTTCAGTCAGAGACCTTAGCACAGCAATCACTGTGGCGGGGCCTTCATTTTTCCTTGATCAAGTCTCACCGCAATCCTTCCAATTAAATGATAGCAAGGATGCTAAAAGAGACCATGAAATACTCATGATCATGTACTTATTTATTGAAAATGAAAGCAAGGCAAATTTGAAATTCAATGTGAACTGTGGAACCGTAGTGAACTTTCAAGTCATAGGAAGAGATCGGTTGCTTTCTTGATTTTTGTAGCTTTTAAGTTTGAGTAAATGGCGGCCATGCAAAGACACTCAGGATGCATTGCCATTCATGATTGGAGTCTTGGCAAACAATAGCCCTTATAATTGCTTGAGGTCTGAATCCTGTTGATAGCTCCCTAGATCATCATACTGAATTTTGGATTTCCATCACTCCCCTAACAACCCAGTGCCAAATTAGACCTCGGAATGCATATCCTCCAGTAAAATCGTCTTGAAAATTGTCTTGAAATACATTTGCTTCGGCCTCTGTAATCCGAATCTCTATTGATATCACTGAGGTTTCTGTAATGGCAATGTCGCTCCTCGTCGTGACTCAGCGACGTCACAGCAGTGACCGTTGTCACGCTGGGTCCTGCAATAATTTCCAACTTGTATTTTGTAAATGTGTTTTCACAACGTTTCTACATTTCACTGAAACCAAAGGGTGTAGTGATCACAAAGTCCTTGGATAATGTTCTAAACTCACTGACAAGAAGAGTTTTGTTGTTGATGTTGCTGTTTACAACCAACTCTCAAAGAATATAACAACAAAAGTTTAGAATGCTTTAGAGTTATTTTCTCAAGGGTATTTTGTACATATAATTATATTTGGATCCTAAGTCTTTGGCTTAGATTTATTCTATTATCTATCTCCCCTAAATAGGACATGCTGCTGTAATATTATATTTTGTCAGTATTTATATTTTGCACAAAAGTTTTTCTATTATGCTGTCTTATCTTATTATGTCTTTCTGCTAAATGCATACAGTGCCTGTCATCAAGTACACAGTTTCCTGGATGGCTTTCTGTACAGTTAACCTGCATCTCCTTGCCAAAACCTGAATCATGTTCTTGGGTATGAAAACCATACTCCAATGTCTATCATAGTGTATGGTGTCTTCATTGCCCCACCGGCTATCATAGATATGACATTATTTCGATTTAATAGCTATAATCTTAATGAGCATTTTTTATTTGCTCACGTTTAGTGGTAAGCTGTAATCGCTACCAATGTGTGTTCAATTTCTGTCTTGGCTTGAATTTTAGAAGCCCAAGTACTTGATGTTTAACAAGTTCAGAATCACTCAAGATGACAACAAGCAGATCAAGATATAACAGGCTTTTCATCACTTTTAGGGCTTTATGTGCCTTTATGTGCAATAACTTTCTGCAAACTCCTCATTAGTACAGTCTTTGGCGCAATGAAAATTTTATCCTGGCTCAGCAGACAGGGTATTTGTATAATAAATCCTTCAGAGTTTGGGGAGGTTCTTTGTTTTCTTGAAGCCCTGCTGCAGTGGTTTTCATGTGCGGTGACATCGGGTTCACTCAAATTTCACACATGGTCTGACTGATTGCCTTCTATGTATACACCCGGATCTACAGAGCTACTCGCTATTGACTTTCCATTGTGGTTTGAATCTGGAACACCCTCCATATGCTGATGTGTTTGAACACCTGGTCCACAGCTGGTGGTTCTGTTTGAGAAGGTCTTATGGCCTGCTTGGCAAAGACAAGTCAACAGGGGCTTGTGAGTTGTCTGCCCTTCTGTGGTCCTGCTCTCTGTTTCCTAGTCCGGAGAGACACGACAGGCACAGAGTCCGGCTCTACAGAACCTTCGTACAATGCCATCCTTACTACGATGGACCTATATCACAGCCCAGACACATTTCTCCTCTCTCAGGTCGATGGTGCCTGGTACTTAGAGTGAGGACAAGAGTAACTGATACTGAACATTGGTATAGAAAGGTGAGACTTCTGCTGTGATAAACCTGACCTTGTAGCTCTTAAGTCTGCAGAACTGATTTCTGGAAGGACTGTGAAAGAATTTGAAGCTGAAGACTAGAGGAGCCCAAGAATGTTGTTTTTTTAAAAAAAAAAAAAAAACCTTAATGAGCCAATCTGGTGGAACTTGGAAGACCAGAACACAGATGGAAACATGGACAGTAAATTCTTAGCAACAACAACAAAAACTGGCTACATTTTACCCTGAAATTTTGCCCTGAAAATCTGAGCAGCGAGCTTGAATACAAAAGTTAACAGTCTAATTATTTTGACAAAGGAGATTTCAAGATAGGGAGGGATTCAGGATAGAATCGGCCAGGATTATTTTGCAAATGAAGCAGAAATAGAAAGTAAAATGTAAAACAAATCGTTCCGTTTGGCAAGGTATAAAGCGTGAACAAATTAAAGTTGGGGATGGAGTGAGTTGGATAGTACAACTGTAATTGTCACAAGGACAGGGAGCAGTAGAGCAAAACTGAGTGCCTTGCACTAGGCAGTAGGAAGGTGTACAACCCCCATGCACTATCCCCTACCCCCACCCCCACCCTCCTCTCAAAGGCCCCCATGAAAACGAATTTGAGAGATAAACTTTTCAAATACTGTCTGAAACACAGTATCACAGGGTTGTCACTCTGTCTCCAGAGATGTTTCTTCTGTTCAGCCACAGTCTGCTGAAACCTTTTCTAACGGGACTTGGATAGGTCTTAGATTTGTTCTCATCTATGTCACTGGCTTGCCAGCATGCAGAATACAAGGATGACATTCTTCTGAAGACTTGCACCAAGGTTCTGGGGGAAAAGCCTATGAGACCAGGCAATGTGTGACAAGGCCAGACTCCCTGACAGAATGCCCCAAGAGGCCAGCATGTGTAGCTTAAAGAGTGAATCCTAAACTGCAATGGAGACATGAAGACACCAGGGACATGAGGCTTCTGCCATACAGGTGAGAAGTCTGCATGAGACAAAACCCATGTGTGTCGAAGATGACAAAGCCTAGAAGCCTGCTGAAGTCAAGGTAATGGCCTGGATTCCAGATATGGGGCTACAGGCTGGTTTTGCCTGGCTGGGATTAGGGCTTGCTTTGGTTGGGCCTTCCCTTACAATGTCTCAATTTATCTCCTGTGAAATGGGCTCATGTGCCCTGTGCCTTTTATGTGACTTGCTTTCTGATTTTACAGGTGCTCGCAGTTAAAAATTTTCCTTTAAGTCTTAGAAGAAACTTAGGACCTTTGTACAGTGTTAGGATTGTGAGGACCATGAAGACTCTTGAATTTGGACTATGTATGTTGAATTATGGGGTGGCCATGAGCCTGTGGTGATTAAGCAAAAAGTATTATGGCTTGAATCTGAAATGTCCCCATAGGATATTATGATTCAGTATCTGGTCCACTGATGTTCAGGGAGTTTGTGGTGCCAGACTGGTAGAGGTGTATTCTGTTCCTACCCTCCCTGCTTCTGATACTCCACAACACATGAAGCTTCTGTTATATCATTCCTCCACCAGCTCCACCTCACCATCTACACTGTGATGTACTGAAACCAGGAACCAAAATAAGTCTTCCTAAGTCACTTCCATGGGTTGCCATGGCAACAAGAAAAGAAGCTAATAAACAGGTTGTTTACTCCACAATTACACTCAACGGTTCCAGTAGTTTAGTTTGTAATTTTTTAAAATTATAATGCTTCCTATTTTCTGACAGTGACATATATATATATATATATATATATATATATATATATGTGTGTGTGTGTGTGTGTGTGTGTGTGTATATATATACTTTTTTATTTTATTACTTCATTTTAAATACGTCTAGGTAATAAGTTGCTAAATCGTATGAGAAATTAACTTTGTTTTAAAATTGAAGATTTTTTTGCAGTTATCATTTAACTTATAGATTTTTCCCGTATTTATCTCTAACTACTTGCAGGACTTTAAAGATTACTGATTGCATATGGATACTGAATAGTGCATAGTACTTGTAAAATTCATGCGTATGTGTATGCCTGCTTTTGTGTATGTCACATGTGTGCAAAGTGCATGGAGGCATTGAATGCCTGGAGATGCATTTACAGGCAATAGTGAGCTGCCCAGCGTGTATGCTGAGAAGTAAGTCCTCTGTAAGAGCAGTAAGCACTCGTAAGGACCGCGCCATCTCTCCAATCCCCGCAAGCAGTTTTTAGTGGTGTGAAACACTTGTGCATCCAAATCAAGAGCTCAGCAGTATTATCAGGTAGAATAAAGAAATGCCAGATCGAATAAGCCAAAAAATAAAACAGCAGATTTGAATGTGGGCTAATAATAAACAGAGGTTCAAATCTTATATGCATAGCCAAAGTGTAGATCACCTGCCAAAAGAGCTTCTTATACAAAGGTAGTGTGTATTTTAAATATAGTATGTTGGTCTCCTATGTGATTATAGTTCTGTCAAATTCATAATCAGTGCCAACCGTCAGATATAATATGTGTAGTGTCAGTCAATGAACTTAATTCTCCTCAGTGATCATAACACTGCTACATTGTATTCATCTTTCTAGTGTAACATTGCTACATTGTGTTCATCTTTCTAGTGCAGGATTCTACTACAACTATCAGAAAATTATAAATAGCCTAACTTTAAAGCCAATAATTATAGTAGAAATATTGGTGCTGTCACACAAGTAATGAAGACATTTGTATAAAATAAGTTGACATGAGGCTCTCTGGGGACCAACCTGAACACCCAAACATGACAGCCCTAAGGATGTGTATTGGAAACCTAATTGAAAGTTGGAAATGATGGACTTGCATCTTAAACAATGTATCCTTGACTCTGAAAGAAAAAACAGACTGAAACTCAGATGGACAATGCATGTATAATTACTATATGCTAATAAAAACGTTAAGGGAATAAAACAAGTAGAAAAAATTGATTTTCACAGAAGGTAAAAGATGTGAACAGTGTTGATATCACCCAGGGTCAAGCTCACACCATAGGTCTGGCTGCATCTCTGTCTCTGGGTCCTATAATCAAACTTCTAATTGCTGAGAAAGAGACCTGAAAAGACAGAAAGATGCACACACACATAAACACACATCATAGATACACCATATATACAGACAACTCACACAACACAAACACCATACATATCTCACATACACAAGCATATCGCACATAACATGCATAAATATTACATACATGTACACCACATATCCATTATCACACACACATACTTATTATTCGATTGCTTATAAGTAAGATGCATTGCTGGTCACAATCCTTTTCAGCAGATAAAGAGAAGCATATTTTTTTTCTGACTTTCCTCAAAATACTTGAGTATTGATACTTTTGCTGTGTTTTCTTGTTGATGTTGTTTTCTTTGGTTGTTTAATGGACATTGTTGTTATTTTGAGACAGTCTTAATTTGTAGCACTGGGTGACCTTGAGCTTATTATCCTCAGTATCTCAAGTGCTGAATGATGGGCGTATGCTACCACTCCTAGCTAGAGCATTGACTCTTAATTATCACTATATAAAACCACTTGAGAACAACAAACTGTTGTGTGATCCAGTCAAAGCCGTCTGCCTTAAATGTGTTCTCTGTTAAAATGGTAGGCCAGGTGTGGGCTAAGGTGCAGGGACAAGGTGCACACAAAAGGAACCAGACTATAACAGCTTCTTTCCTGATGTCTCGCATAACTGCAACTTTCCTGGCCAAATTCACTGGTGTCTGGAGACAGAGGCCCAGTGGTAGAGAAGGCATTCCTTCAAGAAAGGAGCTAGACTTACTAATGTAGACAGGGATAGACAGAAAGCTGAACTGAAAAGTCAGAGGCATATCTTTGATCAGTCTGCAAGAAGTTCATGTACGCCATGATCCTGACACATTTCTATTTTGGATTGAGTTACACACGGTTATCTTCATTAGATGTTTCAAGGATGTCCCCACTAGCAAAGAAAAGTTGTATCTAGGGTACCTGAACTAAAACATCTCAGTTGCCTTTTTTGAGAATAATATCCCCCACTCTGAATGCTTTGCAAGTCTGTAAACTGGGTCTTAATATTCAGCAATGTAGTAACTAACAAAATATGAAATGTGAAGCCCTGAGCTACGTGTAATCCCCAGCACCTCTTGGAAACTGAGAGGCAACTAGAACAGCTCCTGTTAGTAGCCAGAAATGAATTCAACTTCACTAGCATCTCCACACACCTGGTTTATGTGGAGGTTGTAAAACGAGCTGACAGCAACACTGTGTCTGGAAGGTTGTTGTTTAAAACCTACTCCTCAATTCAATGATTTCTCAATAAATCAACAGCCTTCCCCGGGCAGGAGAGGAATTCTGTTAAGTACCAGGTCGATTGGCTAAGCGTTGCTATTTTGTTGTTCTCTGTAAAATGTTACAGTGAGTGAAATTATATCTTTATGGTTACGTAGTTTAAAAAAACACCGGAGGAGTCCCTCTGATTTACTAACCTAATTTATACACGTATGAACTGCTGCATTCTGCAACGTTCATCTTCTCCCTTAGTCATCTCTGTCATTTCTAAATACCACAGCTAGAACTTTCTGTAAAACCATTATTTATCCTTAATCTTGAAGTGGGTCCAGACAACTTCACAAATAAGTTTTTCTCTTCTATGTATGGTGAGTTGTGAGCTGTTCACATTGTATCTTAAGGGTGCTGTTCAGAACCCTTGGCTAATTGCTTCCCATAAGTACATACTCAGACATATAGCGACTTACTATATAATATCTTAGCTTGTGTGTAGTTTTAATTTCAAACATGAGGTCATCCTTTGTTACCCTCCCTGTGGAAAGCGAATGGTTGGGAAGGTCACTGTGAATAAGGTTGATATTTGTATAAGTAGCAGATATAAGGACATTTATCTTGCTGGTTTAGTCCTTTCCCAAGAGGAATGGATACTTCCCATACTGACATGAAATTGTAGTGGCCCTAGCGACTTACTATATAATATCTTGGCTTGGTTCTGCTAAAATGAGGAAGTGTTTCTGGGTCAAGATACCCACGTTGTATTTTTCTAGCGTCCAGACGCCACCTATTGGTGGGAGAGTCTCTGCAAAGTGTAACTAAAGAACCAAAACAGAAGTCACATGCAGGGCAAGTTACCTACTTCCTTTTACCAGGCTATACTACCTTGCAGGTCAAGGATGCTTGTCTCACTTGGTACCTTATCTTCAGCATCTAGAAGCATAGTTGGTATGAAGAAGGTGACCAATACGTATCTGCTGAGTAAATAAATAGAAACATTTCATTTGTTGCCCACATGTGCAGTTAACAGATGTTTATGAAGGACCCACTATGTACTAAGTTCTCTTTCACCCAATTACCAATCTGTAAGACTTCATCCACTGTGACCTGGCAAGAAACATCTTAAGGTTGAGACAATTTATTTGGGTTCATGTTTTGAGGGGATACAAACTATCATGTTGGGGCAGATATGGCAGTCGATTTCTTTAGAGGGTGGAACCTGGAGGCAACTAGTTGGAAGCAAACGGACCTAAAGTTAGCTGGGCTGTAACCTTAAGCTCCACCCCTTTTACCCAGTTTCTCTGTGTAGGCCCTAACTTCCGCTGGGCCATAGCCTTAAGTTCCACCCCTCTCGATCCAGTTCATCCACATAAGTCTTAACTCCCTAAGATCCCACAGCCTCTAGAACCAGCAGCTCTAGCTATGGACCAAGTGTTCAAGCATGTGAGCCTGCGGGTTACATTTCCCGTCTCCAAACCATAACAGCAATGCTTGGCTGACATCCAGTACAGGATGAGTTCTTTCATTCCTTAGGTTTATTGTGTATGGTTTCTCACCTCTTCCCAGTTGGTATTCTATAGGTGATGTTGTATTTCTTCTTGCCTTCCATTGCTCTTCAAAACTGAGGTACAGAGTGACTTAAGCAAGCAATTTCAGTTCTAGCAGAAAGACTCGGATATGGGGGTTGGACTGAACTTGGATTTAACAGAAGCACCCTCCTATGACTTCTAATGCTTGTGGCTGTCCACATCCTTTTCAGATCATGAATTGTTTCCACTCATTGCTTTTAACCTGATTTGTGAGTCATTTCGTCCAACATAGGCACATAGAAATTTTCTACCTGTTGAATTATATCACATTGTCTACTTTAATAGACTATATTGTAATAGATTGGTTTTTATTATGTCTCTCTCTCTCTCCCCCCCCCCACCATGTGTGTGTGTGTGTAAAAGTTGACTCATGCTGTCTCCTGGGGACATGTTGCTTTAGTGCACCTTATAACCTGTTTGCCATTTAAAGATCTACATTTTTAAGCTCTGCCTCAATCAATATTCACTTTCCTAGGCTTGTTCACCTATGTGGCTAGTGAGACACATGAGGTACGTGATGTAGTTTCCATATGTTCCTTTGTCACTGGTGAATCATCTGCATTCAGTATAGGGCTGGGAGCACAGTAACCATATGTTGAACGCACAGATAAGTGAGATGAAGTAGACATGGATATACTGACTTAAACAAGATAACCTGATGAATATAATTTAATTTACAAGTATACAGTCTCAAAGACAGACCCCAATATTTGCACAATAAGTACTTTACTCACAGGGTGATGTCATTGACTTCAGAACCCATGTAAAAAGTCACACACGGCAGCATATCCCAGTAACATTGGTTCCAGGGCCAGACACAGGCAGATCTCGAAAGCTCACTGACAAGCCATTTTAGCCAAATGTGCAGGCTTCAAGTGTCCCCACAAAAGAAAGTAGAGACTGAACACAGAAAGACACTCAATGCTGACCTCTAGCCTACACACACACACACATACGTGTATAAGCACTTATAAACATACATGTACAGCCCCATGAAACTACACATAACATACCCCCCGACACACACAGAAAAAGATGTATAAATCCACAAGTAACAAATGGTACTAGATTTTTCAGATCTTTTAAAAAAATAAAAAATAAAATAAACAATTTTCAGGGGTATGTAATTTTCTATTGACCTCTTTAAATATGGAAAGTCAAGAACAGCAAAACAAAACAAAAAAGAACCAAAAACCTACAAGGCCATGGTAAATTTTAAAAGTCCAGTAAAAAGAAATCATAATTTTTTTATCCTAATTGAGTACATTGTGACACGCAAACAAATACGGTCATGAGAAGTAGTCACAGCCTGGCATTGTATCTATTTAATTAGATAGCCTGTTAGTCATAGCTGTTGTTATAAAAGCCTGTGAAATATTTTTCCCTCCCTATATTTCTTTCTTTTGTTTTCTGTAATGGGTCTCGCATAATCTGTACAGTTCTCAAATTTGCTATGAAGGTAAGGATAACCATGATATTCCAACCACCCCTGAGCACAGACTACAGGTACATGTCATCATGCCTGGTTTATGCAACCTGACGTGTTTTATGTTCACTGTGTTTCATGCATGGGTCACACATACAAAATCATTTGATAAGTGGAGAGATACCGCGGTGGACAGACCCTCAATTGGAACTATAATTGTATATAGCAAACACATTAACGTTTAGACTAAGAAAAACACTTTTTTATGTGTGGCAGTTTGAATATGCTTGGTCCAGGGAGTGGCACTATTTGGACGTGTGGCCTTGTTAGAGGAAGTGTGTCACCATGGGCTTGGGCTTTGAATCTCTGTCCAGTGTGGAAGAGTTAGTCTTCTCCTAGCGGCCTTCAGATGACAATGTAGAACTCTCAGCTCCTCCTGCACCATGCCTGCCTGGATGCTGCCATGTTCCTTCCTTGATGATAATGATGATAATGGACAGAACGTCTGAACCTGTAAGCCAGCCCCAATTAAATGTTGTCCTTATAAGAGTTGCCTTGGTCATGGTGTCTGTTCACAGCAGTAAAATCCTAAGACAACATGTCAAACAGAACAATTTTTTTTTCAAACTCTATGTGATAGCCAGCCTTATAAATTTGGCAGCCTGTGCAATCTGTACAGAAAAGGCAAGTTCACACACACTCCAAAAGGACAAGAAATCACTTATCTTCTTTACCCTCTACAGACAGGGTCTTGTGGAAACAGAGGTGTCTTGGACAGCACACTAGACTCATGTAAAGGTATTGTGCTCCTTGGGAAACTCTCAGTGAAATCCCAAGACAAAGAGTGGTGGGAGACTGAGCTCTGAGCACTGCTACCCCAGGACCTGTTGCCATGCAGCCTGCTGGAGGAACATGGAACTGCAGGAAGACAGGAGGGGGTTCTTAGGAATGGTGTCAGTATTCATTTTCCCTAAGCCCTATCCTGAGAGGCACCCACAGATCAGAGCACCAAGTTACTGTCTCTGTTACTCATCAGACTGTTCAAGGCAGCCCTTCAGTTGTGTCTGGACCCTTCCCTATATACTTTTAACTAGGAACAGTGTGATAATGAGAGGGTACACTATATTTTAGACACCATAATGCTGCCCACACATCCAACTAGCAATTTGCTTGCCACAAATGTGTTCAGCCTATATATTACATCTGTAAATTCTCTGCCGATCTCTAGAATTGTGATGTTAATGCAAACCTACAGGTAGTGGTAAGTTTTTCCATGAGAGATATCACTGGTAAAACCATTTGCCATGAGGAAACAGGCATCCCAGGGATGAGTCACACCCTGGATGTAATTGTTTGATTTTTCTGATCCACCCTCTCTATACACTAAGTCTTGTGCTGTGGTTGCATGTGGAAGCCCACTGACTGCAGGGCATCCGGCATTGTTAGAAGAGAGTATTTCCACACCGCTTCAAGGAAGTAAGACATGAAAAAAAGTAAAAGTGAGAGTCTCGGTATATTATTATATAAATATGATCTCATATTTCAAGCGGCTGAAATATTTAACTTCCAAATGTCACCTGAATACATCCATTGACTTTGGTTTTTTATAAGAATATGGAGCTTAAAATAAAAATAATAGCAGTTGTATGTTGGCAGTTGCATGTGTTGGCCTTGGGGATGACTGATTACTAATTAAACTGGTTAATGGGCTTCTGCCAAAGAAGATACACATTTTATTCAAATTCATAGAAACCTAAAGGTCCTGAAAGCATTTCGTCTACTGACAAGCTTGGGAGGCAATGTTAACTGCTGGATGTGGGTATTTCCTAATGCATTTGTTTTCTATGTCTTGTATTTTAATCTTCTGAGGCAACCCCATGAAATTTAGTCTACTGTTGGGTCACTGACATGGGTTCTCTCATTCCTCCTCTCTATCCTTTCATTTCCTTTGGCTTCAGCTGGCAGAACTCTACCTCAACAGAGTACACAGAAATTAATTAAACACTGAGTAGCCTAGGAAAGATGAGCCGTTGCTTTCTAATTTCTTCTTTAAATATAAAAAACAAAACAAAACAAAAACCAGAGTCTCCTATATGATCTAGGAAGAAACAGTGTTGGGTGTTCTCTGTAAGGTGTCATGGTACTGCTACATGGGAGGGGGTAGAGGGAGGAGGGAGCAAGCCCACTCCTCCATTCACTCATGTGGGAAGTACTCCTTAAGGCTGGGTCTAGAAAGAAAGCAGTCCCTCAAAGAACCTTTGGGATATACCTGATAAGAGGGTCAGTGCCACATAAAGGAAACATCACTTTGTTTTTGGTTAATATCCACTTATTAGTGGGTACATACCATGCATGTCCTTTGGGGGTCTGAGTTGCCTCACTCAGATGACATTTTCTAGTTCCATCCATTTGCCTGCAAAACTCATGATATCCTCATTCTTAATAGCTGAATAGTAGTCCATTTGTCTAAAAGAACTGCAGGGGCAAAAATAGAGAAGAGCCTGAGGAAGGAAGTCCAGTGACAGGCCCAACTTGGGATCGATCTCAAGAGGAGGCTCCAAGGCCTGACACTATTACTGATGCTATGGTATGCTTACAGATAGGCATCTACCATGGCTGTCCTCTCACAGGCCCAACAAGCAGCTGACTGAGACAGATACAGATACTTACACCCAACCAGTGGACTAAAGTCAGGGACCCCTGTGGTTGAATTAGGGAAAAGCTGGAAGAAGCTAAGGAGGAGGGCGACCCTATAGGAAGACCAGCAGTCTCAACTAACCTGGACCACTGACATCTCTCAAACACTGAGTCACCAACCTGACAGCTTACACTAGCTGGTTCAAGTCCCCCGATACACATACAACAAAAGAATGCCTGTTCTGGCCTCAGTGAGAGAAGATACACCTAACCCTAAGGAAACTTGAGACCCCAGGGAGTAGGGAGGCCTGGTGGGTTGGGATGGTGGTGGGGGGACATCTTTTTGGAGACAGGGGAATAGGAAGAATAGGATGAGGAACTGTGGGAGGGTGGACCAGGAGGGCAATAATGACTAGACTATTAAAAACACATTAAAGATAAATATTTAAAAAAGAAAGAAAACATGTGGCCACACTGGTCAGAAGTTTCATAATTCCTACTGCATTCAAAGGTGCACAGGAATAATGTAACCGCAACCCCTCATGTCTACAGGCTCCTCGGTCCACAGAAGAGCTCAGCTCACTGTATTTTCACCATCTCTGGTCACTTCAGTGTATGCTTTCCTACTTGCTGCTGGGAAGAATGCTGTCTGTGGTAAACTGACAAGACAGGCTTTCAGATGGGTCAGTTTTACTGGTGGTCGCTCTTGGATTGACCCACACTAATGGTCTATGCTCATAGGGTTCTGTGTGATTATATATGTATGTATGTATGTATGTATGTATGTATGTATGTATGTATATATATATATATATGTATATATATATATATGTGTGTGTGTGTGTGTGTGTCTATTTATGTATATATATATGTATATATTTGTACATATTTGTATGTATGGTCTGGTGTGATATTTGATATATACCTTGCACAATGAGCATGTGCGCTTAGCACATCCATCGCCATGAGCTAAGATCCCTTTGCTAGCCGAGTGTATTCAGTTCCCCCTCCTCATCACCTGAAACACGAAGTACACTAGCGTCAGCCACATCCTCCCTACAGGGAAACGGACTCTTAGACCTTGTCCCTCCCGTTTAACAAACTCCCATTGGCCAGTCTTCCCCATCCGTCCCCTTTATCATCTTGTATTCTGATAACTACTGTTCTTCTCTCAATTTCTAGCTTTTAGATTCTACAGTGAGTTAGATCATGGGATGCTGTTGTGGATTGGCCTGGTGCTGTTTGTATTTTTTTTTAAATAATTTATTTTTCTCAAATCGTAATTCATTCACACAGGAGTTATAAACACAGAAAGGCAGGATGTGGGGAAAGGAATGTCACTAGAGTGTGAGTGTTCAGGGGGAATACAGATATCTTTCAGAACCGGGTATCGGCTAGGTGAAGGTTCAGGGGACAAGTCACTATGACTCTGCTTATGGCTCGCTTGTCCTTATCTAAGTTGGTATTGTCTGCCAAAGCTTCCTATTTACAAGGTCTATGACTACTCAGGCTTGTAAATTTCCACAAAAGCTGCCTGTTGACATTAGCTTATAGCCATCTGTTTCAATGTTTTTCCACTGAGACCCAAGACTTGGTGTTAGTATACATGTATGACAGGCCTATTTCTGATTTTAGGCCTTCAGTGTGTAAGCAGGGCTGCCCCTGACATCTCCTCCCTTCTCTAAGTATAGAAGGGCTGTGGCAATACTAATCTTGCGAAGGCTGGGCTGTTTGTATTTTTATGTTAATTCTTCTTCCTCAAGAGGGGTTGCCTCCTGGGCTGGAGAGATGGCTCAGCGGTTAAGAGCATGGACTGCTCTTCCAGAGGTCCTGAGTTCAAATCCCAGCAACCACATGGTGGCTCACAACCATCCATAAAGAGATTGGATGCTCTCTTCTGGTGTGTCCGAAGACAGCTACAGTGTACTCATAATAAAATAAATAAATACATCTTTAAAAAAAAAAAAAAAAAGAGGGGTTGCCTCCCCCCAACCCCCAACCCCCATGAGGAGTGGATCAATCAGTACTCGGGTGATTTCATGTGAACCTTTTCCCCATTTTAACTGGTCCAATAAAGGTTAGAGCCTGTGATTGGTCAGTAGACGGGAAAGATGGGGCTGGAGGTTTTAAGGAGGGGGAAGGCTGGAAGGAGAAGATGACAGGGAGGAGAGGAGGTGGAAAGAAGATAAAGCAAATCCATGTAGCCTGGAGAAGCCACACGTAATAAGGGCTCATAGCGGAGGAATAGAGTAGTGTAGTGGTAAATCTGCCCAATCTAGGCGTACAGCTTATAAATGTTATGACTGAGTTGGGTGGGTTTTTGCACAGGCTTATCGGGGTTGGAGATTTACTACAACATGATGCTCACCCTTTTTTGGCCTGGCTTATTTGCTTAACATATAACCTCCAGGTCCACCCATGTGGTTGCAAACTACAAGACCACATCCTTTTTTAGGGAAGGAGTGGTGTTTTGTTCAGAAAAAGGCACTGCATTTTCTTCATCCATTGATACACATTTTTAGTAACTTGTTATGTGGAGTCTTCTTTAGTCTAAAGATCCTCAGATTTTACGTCTTAGATATATGTATGGAAATATTTTTTAAAAATCTAGAAGGAGCTACTAAACCATGAACAGCAGGTACTTCAGTGTATTTCTACTTGCGAAAATGACTCTCATTAAAACAAAACTGCAGATTTATTAGAGGAAGACTGTTGCTTCTCTACCAGGAGTCTCACGCTTTCCTCTCAAAGAGAAATTTTGAAGTGGCTTTGGCAGTCCCTTAAAATCAGAGAAAGAAATGTATCTTAATTGTAGACGTGCAGAAAAGTTCTGAAAAATACTTCAAAAATCTATACATTCCCTCCCTCTAGCTCCCTAAATGTTAACATTTTATATTGTTTTCTCTGAGTATTGATTAACTTTTCTTTTTTTAGTCTGTCTGAGACGAGACTACACAGTATTTTCCTTCAGCCCGGTAAGGAACCCAGCTCCATTTTCTGAGCTCTGATTTTTATCCCTTAACCAACCCCTCCCCCCGCCCTCCACTCCACCCCTTATCCCTCCTAACCCCTGCTTCCTGATAGTTGTCCCAACAGGGAAGAAAGCCTCAGCTTCCTCTTTTGCTGTCTCCTGGAGATTCCAGGTAGGCACGCCCCTTTCTCAGCAATAATACTCCATTAGCCCCGCCCCTTCTGCCATGTGGCGACCCAGGACAGTCTCTCAGGCTTGCTCTTTCCACCCTGTGTGTAGGTCTGCCCTGCTTTCCCAGACATCTCAGTCACACGCACAACGAACCGTTTCCTGTGCTCCTCGCACCAATGGCATCATAAATCTGACCTTCAGAACGAGATTCTTCATATCTGACCTTCAGAACGGGATTCTGGCTGATGATCCATCCACTCTGCACAGGCAGAGTGGTTCCAACAGCAACCCCGGGAGACTTTCTTTCACAAGCTCTGTATAACTGTCAAAATTACCGAATGAACAGAACATTGACACACCACTATTATCTAATTAGCATACCTTTTTCTGATGTCTCCAGTAGGTTCCCCAAAACAAGCTCTAGACTGTGGCCCTCAGTCCGATGCCCTATAATTTTAGCATCCCTTGTCTGCGATAGTCCCAGCGTCTACCCTTGGCTTTTGTGCAGGCTAGTCTTATACCAGCTTGACACAAGCTACAGTCATTTGAGAGGAGGGAACCTCAATTACGAAAACGTCTCTATAAGATTGGACTGTATTTAAGGCCTGTGGAGTATGGTCTAAATTTATGGTTGATAGGGGAGGGCCCAGCCTGTTGTGGGTGGGGCCAGACCATTGTGGGTAGAGCCATTCCTGGGCTGGTGGTCCTGGATTCTATAAGAAAGCAGGCTGAGCAAACCGCAAGGACTAGCCAGTAAGCAGCACCCTCCATGGCTTCTGCATCAGCTCCTGCCTCTAGGTTCCTGCTCTGTTTGGTTTTCTGTCAGTGTTGATCAGCAATATAGATATATAGGCCAAATAAACACTTTTTTTTCCCAACCTGCTTTTTGGTCATGATGCTTCACCGTAGCAGCAGAAACCCCCGACAAAGACAGCTTACCTGACACCAGCATTTCTGCAGATTTCTGCTGATTACTGTGCAGAATCTGTGGCCATCCAGGCTTCTTGTCTCTTGGTTCTTAACTTCAGGTTGTGTTACATGGGATGCTATTAATCCCTCTTCCTTGGGTCTGTGCGCTTCTTTCCCTAACGTAAAAGCTGTTGCTGTTTCTACTCATCTCCAAGGAATAAGTCCCATACAAACCAAGACCCAGCTCTAGATTCTGCAAGGGTGAGGCAAGTCACTACCCATGTATGTTGTCCATAATACTGATCTATGGGGTAGAAGACATTGTCACAGAAGAAGTGATGCACAAAGCTTTGTACTATTTGTGTTTTGGAAACTGGAAAGCTCTCTCTAGAGTGAGGCTTGCTTGAGATCTTGAACAAGAGATACCAAACTCACATCTCCCCTTGAACAAATCTTCTTCTGCCTCTTGGTTAAGTTGCCTCATAGCATCAAGTGCTTATCAAAGGTCATAACTTAGTGACGTCATCATAAGAGTTTGGGGTAATAAATGGCTTTCCTATTGTTGTGCATATCATTGGGATTTTTTAAAAAAAAAAGCAAACATGTATTCCTTTCATGATCATAAAATAGAATAAAATTATTCCCATTAAAATGCTACCCTTGATCATCAGTCTTGACACCAAGAACCGTATGAGATTTGGCATGCATGGGCAGGCACTCGACCTCTGAGTTACATCACCAGTCTGAAGCTGGAGTCTAGAAAGGGTGGAGGATACCTGATACCCTTATCTCCCATTCATGTCTTTAGTAACTGTGAGGGCATTTCTCCATCTTCTCTCTCCTTCCTCTGGAGTCTCACTGAACACAGCCCTTAATTAAATGCCTAGCATACAGTAATGAATGTCACCTTTCCTCAGGCTTGGTGGCTAACATTCATCCTGGTCCTGCTCATACTTTATGTGGATATTTAGCTGAGTCTAGCCTCTGTGGCTCTTCCATCCCTTCTTACTTGTGCTTGAGGCTGAGGGTCAGACTGGGGTCCGGTGGGGACCACACCAATAGCAATAAGCATCCTCCATCTTCTAGCCTTCGAGATTTTTAAATTTACTAAGATCTTGGACAAAATTAGTTTTCTTTTTATATTCATTTAAGTAAGTTTGTAACAGATTTTTTTTTCTGAGTGGGAATATACAAATTTGATTAAAATCAAAACGCTTTTCAGGCAGGGCATGTTCAATGGGTAAAGTCATCTGGCATGCAAGCTTAGAGACCGTACTCTCATCCCTGGAATCTGTGTAAAGGTGGGAGGAGAGAAGTGACTCCACAGATTGTCCCCTGACCTCCATGTGTGCATCTCTGTGTGCATGCACACACACATGCACACTCTGTGGGTGTGTGTATTAAAAAGAAACATCTTTCCATAAATTTTGAAGTTCAAGGCATCATTTGGTTTATTCCTGCTGTTTACCTATTATGGCACATGCATGGAACAGTGCTGTGTGTGGAGGCTGGAGGTCAACTTAGAGGACTTCCTTTTTTCCTCCTGCTATGTGGATCTGGGGACTCAAACTCATATCCTCGGGGCCAGTGCATAGGTGCCTGTCTTTACCTGGGGGACCATCTTTTCCACTCATAAAGCAATTACTTTAAGATTTAGGGCTGGATGTGATGGCGTATGCCTCTAACTCCAATATTTGGAAGGCATGGGTAGGAGTATTATTGTTTAAGAGTGTGGGGCAGTGGGCTATGAGAAAAGGCCAGAAAGCTTGGTAGAAAGCTCTGGAAGTCCCAGAACCTTGGTCTGACGAAGGCCATTAGGACGGAAGGCAGCTTCGAGCTTCTCAAAGTCATCTGGCTCTCTTAGCTTTTGCTCCCCACAGCCCCTCCCACAGAGAGTTCCATGGCCAGTGATCAGGTAGGAGTAGCACCTTCATGCAGATGAGGCATCCCCAAGCTCTCAGACCAAGCCAATAGGGGTTACTTGTCGTCACCCCAAAAAGTGTATATATTGGCCAAGCTCAAATGTAAATGTGTGAGAGATCCTTCTCATTGTTGGAGAGCTTTTGTCATGGTTCCTCCCCCATCAGCGGCCAGTCTATGTACTTTATTTTGTCTTTTTTTTTTTTTTTTTTTTTTTTTTTTTTTCAGAGCTGAGGACCGAACCCAGGGCCTTGCGCTTGCTAGGCAAGCGCTCTACCACTGAGCTAAATCCCCAACCCCCAGTCTATGTACTTTAAAGAGCTGTAACACCTTTCTCCTCTCCGCTCTGCCTCAGAAGCACTGAGACGCGGTTTTGGGGCAGAACAGTAAAGAGCTGTAACACTTTTCCCCTTCTCCTCCGCCGCTGAGGTACTCCTGGGCTGCCTGTGGAGAGAGGAAACCAAAGAGCTGTAACACTTGTCGCCTCGCGCTGACGCGGTTTGAAGGCAGGGGCAGAAGCAGACTCTTCAGTCTGCCCCCCCCCCCCTCGGCCCCAGCCGTCTGCGGGGGCCCTCTCTCTCGTTGGAGAGACTACATCAGCCCCACCTCACGCGATTGAACAGCACGTCCCGGGATGGCTACTGGGCCCTGGCTTGTAGTTGCAACCCACCCCGCACGCCCCACGCACCCCATGTGAATTTTGAACCACAGCTGGTGACCATCGTGGACCTCCGAACACCCACTCGACTACAAGAACCGAGCCACCCAACCCACGAGGCATTACTAGAGCTGCTGCCAGCCTCTCTGCGCCAAAGCTGCCAGCTGCACTTGGTTACCCTGTCTCTGTTCTGCTCTGCCTCCCTGATCGTGAGCTCGAAAAACGCTGCAAGAACTAACACCCCCAGAAGGTAAGCCCCCAACCCTGGAGACAAACAATCTATTACTTCCTCCTGTATTTTCGGTCAGAGCCATCGCTCGGATTTAAATAAGCCGAAGGAACAATTGATGCCTCCTGGCCAGAGCTACCCTCTGGTGGTGGTGGTAGAAGGTTCCTCCAACCTCTACTTAAATCCCAACAGCCCATAATGGGTGTTGGCAAAGACTTTCTATCTAGACTTTCTTTAAAACAAAAAAAGAAAAAATCTGGTAACACAGCGACCAGTTAAAAGCCATATAGGGCGGTCGCCAGGATATCTCAAAATCTGCGGCCAGGCTTAACGTTTTGGGCTTTTGAGAATCCCCTGAGGCCGTCAAGCCAAAGGAACGTTCCCATTGGACAAAGCGTTTCTCCTCTTTTCTGTCATGGGCAATTCAACATCACGTAAACCCCACCACCACCACCACCAGGTCAGACAAATATGCGCCCTACTGGAATCCCAAGGGGTGAAAATAACTAAAACACAAGCCTCTCTGTTTTGGGAGGAAGTCCTTCAGATAGCCCCATGCATATAAGACAATATCTACAGTGCAGATTCATGGAACAGAGTAGCTTCCCTTATCAAAACCAAAAATACCCAAGAAGGAAAAAGGCTTCCTCATGGCTTTTTGCCAATCTTAGCTACAATTTGACAATGTATAGGGCCCTCTAAAATAGGACAGACTGAGAACAATACAGCTTTTGACACCCCTCAGTCAGAGGAAACCAAAGATCAAGGTCCCCAAAATCACCCTAGTTCAGACCTCGCAGCCCTTACCCAATTAATAAGAGAGATAAAATCCATCTACCCACCTCTTCACCCTTATGCCTTAGAGGAAATGCCAAACAGGCTGTCTGCCCCTCCTACCCCCCCTCCCTCATCCAAAGACAAGGCTCTATTAAAATACCAAAGGTGCACTCACTTGCCTCACCCCTTCCCAACCGAAGAGAGATAAATCCCCTCCCCCTTCTCCAAGCCGCAAGAGTGAGAGGCCTTCAGAATCTGCAGATAAAACCCTGCCAAGTTCCATAGTCCCTTATATTCCACCATCCATCACTCAACAGCTTTACAATTTCAGAGACTCTCATACAAAACTAATCCTGCCTTCCATGCTACTCAGGAGTCTGATACAGAGCCCGAAATCCAAACTACTCGAACATTCCCAGTTAATATCAACCCTACCCGAGCTAAACCACTTAACTGGTACCCACTCCAAGCCTCAGACCTAAAAGAACTCAGACAAACAATAAAGGAAGATGACATTCATGCACCCTAGACAAAAATCTCTCCTACAGAGCCATATTGCCAACTTAAATACCCCCCAAGATTGGAGAGATATTTGCCATTCCACTCTTCCTGGCCCAATGTTCCTAGAATGAGAAGCCTATTTTTGTGATGAATGTCTTCAACAAGTCAGACAAAACCAGGAGAAGGGTAATGACATCCCATGGAGTTTTAAAGAGCTCTTTGGCCAGGAAGATTTCTCTACTGGAACACAATAGACAACTCAGCCAGCAGGGTACTACGAACAGGTCTGCCTCTGTGCCATTCAGGCCTGAAATAGGCTAACTCTACCCTCAGGGTCACAAGACCCCACCTACTCTCTGCTCTCCCTCCATCAGAAGCCTAGAGAATCCCTATCCAACTTTATTCTCAGAACTAAAATGAGCTTAGAAAAAAAATCTCCAACCCCACAGCTAGAGACATTCTCCTTAAAATCATTGTTTGGGAAGACATGACTTCAGAGTATAGGCTAGCTTGCCAGGGTCTCTGGGAAGAGCATCCTGACAGGTAGATTGTGGCGACCCGAGAAATAAGAACCTCATCACACCAGGTTACATCAGTAGCTCAGACATTTGTAACAACAGTAAAAACAAAAGGAATCTGCTTCAAATGTGGAGAGACAGGACATTAGAGGGACGAATGCCCACTAAACTCCCCTCCTATAACAGATTCCAGTCCCCCTAAGACCATCTGTCCCCGATATAGAAAAGGTTTCCACTGGAGGAGATACTGTACCACCCGATATGATAAGGATGACAAGCCACTAGAGCCTTTAAACTTCAAGTGGGACAACCCTCAGCCCTGACAGTAAGAGAGACAACCACTCCCGTAGAAGCCTTATGGGTGTCCAACATCTCAGAAGGCTCCCACCCAAAGTTAACCATTAAAATAGATGATAGGCCATTCAAGTGTCTTATTGATACTGGGGCAGATCGGACAATCTTAAGACAACAAGAAGTCCCAAAAGACTGACAATTGATCCCTGGGTCCCAGCTCCTAGGCATAGGGGGTACCTCTCACGCATATATCACCAAACAAACCTATACGTGGGAAGACCCAGATGGGGCTACAGGTCTCATATGCCCCCTGGTGGCTCAAGTGGCCACCAATCTCTTGGAGAGAGATATCTTACAGGCCCTAGATGTGGTTCTTACTACCCAACCAGAAAGAGACCACATTAAGATAGAAGATATTACTTATGAAAAAAAATAGTACCCAAAGAGACCCAAATAATCCCCCTCCAAATAACCCCCAATTCTAGAGGCCACTGTCAGATTTGATACTCCCTGCCTTGATTGGCTCTCTGACGAAGCCATCTGGGTCCCACAGTGGCCTCTATCAAGAGAGAAACTTAGATCCCTCAAAGAACTTGTAGAGGAACAGCTGTCTCTACAACACATCCATCCCTCCCACAGTCCATGGAACACCTCTGTGTTTGCTATAAAAAAGAGCTCAGGGGGGTGGAGACTATTCAAGATTTGAGGACAATTAATAAAACCATGCGGACCTGGGGCTTCCCGAAAAGGGGGCTACCCTACATCTCAGCCATCCCTGCCAATGTTCCCCTATTAACAATAGACATAAAAGACTGTTTTTTTTTCCCATCCTTCTCCACCCCCGGGACTGTGAACGATTTACTTTCTCAGTGCCCCCAATTAACAGTTCTGGCCCAGCTTCATGATATGAATGGACTGTTCTTCCCCAGGGAATGGCTAACAGTCCTACGATTTGCCAAGAGGCTGTACCCACTCCATTAAAACCCTACTTAGACAAAGGACTCAATATCTATCATTACATGGATGACATTCTTTTATGGGGGACAAGTCTACCTCCCCCTCCCAACTTAAAGACCAGCGAATACCTTCCTTATCTGCCCTAAGATTTAAAATAGCCCCTCACAAAATCCAACTTATTCTTCCCATTACATTTTTAGAGACAGAGATCTCCCTTACTTCAATATGCCCCCTCAAACCCACCCTTTCCTTCCCTCAAAAATTAACTCTTGCCTCCCTCCAGAGCTTTTTGGACAACTTTAACTGGCTTCAACCCTGGCTCCACCTCCCAACAAACACCCTTCAACCCCTCTTTAACCTCCTGAAAGGAGATAAAAGTCCCTCCTCCCCAAAGATATTGTCCCCAGAAGCCATCCAAGCCCTGAAATCTGTCAATGCAGCCGTAAAAGATATGGCTCTTGCTAGATATGACCCAAGAATACCTGTACATCTCCTTATCTTTAACTCCTCCCCCACCCTTGTGGGAGCCCTTTACCAGCCACAGCAGGGGCTGGAATGGCTCCATACCCCGATGGGTGGTGCATCCAGAGTTTTAAATGAGGTAGATACACTTACCAATATGATTAAAAATGACAGAGATAGAGCCCTACAAACCCTAGAAAAAGAAACTGACGTTCTTGTCACCCCCTTCTCCCTCTCCGATGTTCAGTGGATAATCAAAAATTATTCCCACTTTGCTATCAGCTTAATAGGGTTCCCAAAACAAATTGAGTCATTATCCTGATGAAAAATGGGCCTCTGCCCTCCCTCTGTTACGGTAGCTACCCCCAAACTATTCTCCAGAGAACCCATAACAGGAGCCCCCTCAATATTTACTGATGGGAGAAAGAGGAGAGCTACAACAATAATATACTACTTCCCTGAAGATGAGCCCCCTATCCTCCGATTCAAAGAGCTCCCACACCACTCCCCCCAATATAAAGAACTATATGCCATTTACCTAGCTCTAAAAGAAGTCAAAGGCCCCCTTAACCTCTTTTCAGACAGTGTATAATGCTGTAAATTTGCTTCCCTGGTTGTCAAGATCATTTGTCAAACTAGATGACAACCCACTCTCCCCTCTACTCATACAGGTCTCCACCCTCCTACAGCAGAGAGCCTCCCTCATCTATATCCAGCACATCCGATCTCACAGTCCCCTGCCAGGTCCTATATCTGAGGGAAATACACTTGCTGACCAAACTGCCTCAACAGAGACATTCATAGCCTCCACTGAGCAGACAGACCAATTTCATTCACACACACATACAAATCTAAAGGGGCTTCATGCTCGCTTCCCCCACATCCCCCTTGTTCAGCTCCAAAGAATAATAAAAACATGTGCCTCTTGTGCTTCCCTTATTACCACCCCAGCTTTACAAACCATGGGCACTAATCTCTGAGACCGCGAATCTAATGCCTTATGACAAATTGATGTTCCCCATGTTCCCCAATTCAGTAGACAAAAATATATTTTTGTCACCATAGATACTTACTACATTTTATATGGGCTACAGCCCAGATGGGTGAAAACTCAAGAAGGTTAATTTAACATATGCTCTCTACCTTTGCCATTATGAGCATTCCTCAACAGATAAAGACCGACAATGGCCCCGCCTTCACTAGTGCTCAATTTAAAACCTTCTGCGCACGCTGAGAAATTCCCCATCATACAAGAATTCCCCACAACCCTCAGGGCCAAGGAATAATAGAAAGAACACACCAGACCCTGAAGGCCCAACTCCTGAAACAAACCACCACTTATCCCCCTAATGTACAATTAATGATGGCCCTGGCTCCCCTAAACATATTTAACATCTACAAAACCTCCAGATACCCCCTATTTCCCTCCATTGGCACACCAAAGCTAGCTTCCCCTATCCTGGTACGATGGTGAGATCCTTTAGATAGAATTTGGAAGGGACCAGACCCCCTCTTTACAACCGGGAGGGATTTTGCTTGTGTCTTTCCACAGGGCCAACCCAAGCTTATCTGGGTCCCTGCCAGGAATGTCCGACACCACCCCACCAACCAAGAAGATGGCCCACCTCTCACTGACAGACCAAGAACCAAGGAAGAGGAAGAGAAGACAGAAGAGACACCATGCCCAGAAGAGCAACAAGATCTCCTGGAAGGACATTTATGACCTAATGACAGCTGCCCAGGCCATGTGCCCTCCACAAGCCCCTCTCTCCTCCATTCTTTTGATAGTTTTCGTCATCCTTCACACTAACTCTGCTACCGCCCAGCCTCTCCCTAGCCTTCGCAACACCTACCACTGGAGATTCTATGCTAGGGAAACCTACAACTGACACAACAAGGTTATAAGAACCCAAGACTGCCCACTTGAAGGATGTCAAACCAGAATTGAGATCCCCCTACACCCTGAATCCATCTCCACTACCCCCAGCCCTTTTCTCTGCTTCCCTTACCGAAACACAGGTGAATGCCTCCAGGAGGTCTCCACATATGGAGGTTACAGATATTAGAACTACAGGATGGAATCCACCAGCCGTGGTGGCACCATGCTCACCAACTTTAAACTCACTTTCAGCTTTCCATCAGTGGTCCCTGGAACAAATGTTGGCGAACCAGAGTCATGGGTAAACTTTACCCCAATGGCTATGCTAGATACCCGGTGGTTGACCTACATGTCTCCCATGAACTTGTCCCTTCCCCCAAATCTGCCTTTACCCATACTAATATTATCCAACAGGAAAACCAGTCTCAGGAAGAACTACAAGCTACCCTCTCCTGGCTACAGTACATTCAATATACAACAGATCTCCTTCCCTTAACAACCCACCCCAATTCTTCCCAATGCTTTCTCTGTGCCTCTCTTTCCCAGCCATTATTAACAGCCGTTCCCATTAACTTTTCCCTTTATGATATCCACGGACCCCTGCCTGCGAGGAAAGCACAGGATGTTCCTCTCTTTGACCTACCCCCACCTCTTTGCCTTGTAGGGCCCTCCTCAAAACCCCATCTCACATGTGCCCATGACATCACTATCACCAAATCAGTATGCGTTAGCCCTCCTGCCCTCCTCTGGTGCAAAGGCACTACAGGTGCCTGTATCAACCCTCATTTTCAGGGCTCCTACACCCCTGTGATTGTTGTCCCCCAGGTTTATCTCTATGAACCAGAAGAACTCGCCTTACAGATGAAAAGAAGCCGAAAGAAGAGAGAGATCTTCATCCCTCTGCTCATCGGACTAGGCCTTTCTGTTTCGATTGGTGCTACTGGAACTGCTGGAGCAGCCCTTGTCCAAACACAACATCTGGCCGGCGACTTTCAGGACAAGCTTGACCAGGCAATGGCCTCTACTACGGACAGCCTTGAATCCCTTCAATGCCAGATAACCTCTTTAACTGGAGTGGCTCTCCAAAACCGGAGGGCCCTGGACTTCTTGACTGATGAACATGTTGGGACTTGTGTTTTGCTGGGGGAGGAATGTTGCTTCTATGTCAATGAATCTGGGCTGGTAGAACAAGATGTACAAATGCTCAAAGAGCTCCGGGGGAACCTCTGGGCATGCTATGATGGCTTGGATTCTTCCCTTCCTTGACCCCATACTAGCCATTGGAGCTCTCAGACCAAGCCAATAGGGGTTACCTGCCGTTGCCCCAAAAACTGTATATATTTGCCAAGCTCAAAAGTAAATGTGTGAGAGATCCTTCCTGCTGTTGGAGAGCTTTTGTCGCGGTTCCTCCCCCCACCCCACCCCCCTTGCCAGCCAGCCTGCACACTTCAAAGAGCTGTAACACCTTTCTCCTCTCTGCTCTGCCTCGGAGGCACTGAGAAGCGGTTTTGGGGCAGAGCAGCAAAGAGCTGTAACACTTTTCCCCTTCTCCACTGTTGCTGAGGCACTCCCGGGCTGCCAGCGGAGAGAGGAAACCAAAGAGCTGTAACACTCACTGCCTTGGCGCTGACTGGGTTTGGAGGTAGGGGCAGAAGCAGACTCTTCAGTCTGCCCCCTACCCCACTCTCCCGAGCCCAGCCATCCATGGGACCCTCTCTCTCGTTGGAGAGACTACATCGGCTCTGCCCCGCTAGACTGAACAGCGAGTCCTGGGAAGGCCGCTGGGCCCTGGCTCGCAGTCGCGACCTGCCCCATGCGCCCCGCACGAATTTTGAACCACATAAGAGCAGCCCGGGAACTACAGTATGAGCCTACAAAGTCATCTTAGGCCTAGCCAGACGTTTTGAACTAGTGCATAAGTAAATCATTTTATATACTTCAGAAATTCCAGTTCTAGCTGCTGTTCTAACAGCACAGTGATAACCATCCCATGTTCAAATTAGATTTGGTGGGATGTTCAACGTTTACTTTCCACAGGATGTTAGGAAAACAGGGAAGACTGCTGTACTCACTCACCCAACTCTGGATTTACTGTCCTGTTCCCGGGGAAGGTTCAGGCATTCCAGTGCCCTTGGGATTTCTATTTGTAGCAACACACTACCCTCTCACACAGAACTCTTTCTGTGTAAATCCCATATCCTGGCATTTCACTGTACACCGCTGACCCATTCCTATAAGCAAGCTGGTCTGGGGTGTACACGTGGCATCTCATTACACGTGGTTCAGCCTTGTTTTGAATACCTGCCCCTGACCATCCGTCTATAGCTTTATCTGAAACTTTAACTCTCCAACAGAACAGGTCAGAAAAGGAAACTTCCACCCTCAGAGCAGAGCATAGTGTGGGCTGGTCTCATAAGATTCCCATCTGGTAGATCACCTGATATTGCAGAGACTGATGTCACAGTTCTTCTCAGCATGTCCAGGGCATCCTGGGTATCTTGCTTCTTTGGGAAAGTCTCTGAGAGTGAGTCTTCGGTCTGTAGCACAGCCAGCACATGGGACCAGAGACATCGATAACTCATCCTCAAAGTCCCAAAAGAAGGCACCCCTAAAGCAATTTTGCCACCAGAATGTTTTCAACAGGAATTCAGAGAATGTTTGATTATTCATGACTCTCAGAAAGAAACCCAAACAAATTGCTTAATGTTTCTCTGAGCATATGCAAATCCCAAGACTGCAGTTACATAATTATTCTTCAATATTGAGCATGATTAACATTTTTAAGACATGCAAATGTTCATTAAAAATATCTAGGCCAGAAAGAGCACATTTACACTGAGGAGAATGAGAAGCAAGGAACAAGACAGGGCTTAGTCAGGATGGGTTGTAGTCTGAAAAGATAAGAGTGTTGGTAAAAGATGGAGGGAAGGAAGGAAGGAGGGAGAGAGAGGGAGAGGGGAGGGAGGGAGGGAGGGAGGGAAGGCACAGTAAAGACCAAGAACGTGATATGTAATATAGATCAGTATAGATCAGTGATATTTTAATGTGTCTGATATGGCTGCTTGGTTAGCACTCTATCCAGATGATTTGAGAACTAATTTGGTTAAGAAATTAAATGAACCTATTCCTATTAAAGATGAACTTTTCTGTAACTTAGTAATAAGAAAAAAATAATGAAGAGGTAGGCAGACAGGGAACAGGTCCTCATGATACCCACACCTTCACCAAATGACCATTTTAAAGAAGAATATGGAGAGAGAGAGAGAGAGAGAGAGAGAGAGAGAGAGAGAGAGAGAGGACATGGACTTATATATGTACTTCCTTTGGACTGCAGACAGTCTGCAGATAATGAGGAGAAAGCTGGACAGCTAGCTTTATGAACAGTTTTAGGAATATGGAGATTAAATTCTCAGGTCCCAGAGGAGGAGTCATCTTAATGTTTTTTTTTTTTTAACTCCTTAGATAAAAGGAAGGGTCAGGAAGGGTGATGAGTTCTAAGAAGAACTGCCAATCAAGTCTACCATGGGCAAGTGACTCCAGAGGAAGATAGCAGCCACTATGCACAGCTTTCCTTCTGTGGTCACAGGGAGGATATGTCATGGGAAAGAAATGGAATTCTTAGGGCTTCTGCAATTACTGTCAAATTATAAGCAGACTGGAAAGAACATTTTGTTAAAATTAAACATGTTATCCCATCTGAAGACAATTAATTTCATACTTTTCTCTCAAAATCATCTTTTGGAAAAACTTAATCAGTGTTAAAAATAATAGTGTTTTTTTAAAAAAAAGCAGCATATTTTAATTTATTTGATAATTAAGCTAGCAATATGGGATTGGACTGTCATGTTCCATATTTAAGGGTCGGAGATTTTTCAAATTAACTTTCATTATTCTTGAGAAATTCATATATATATATATATATATATATATATATATATATATAATTAAATGTGATCATATGCACTCCAATTTACCCCTCCAATTCCCGCCCCTGCCAGACTCTCTAACATGGCCCCCTACTGACCTCTTGCCCTCATTCTAGGGAGGGAGGGGAGGGTAATTCACTAAGTCCAATCAGTGCTGCTCATATATGTGTGGTTAGGGAGCACCAACTGGAGCACAGAGAACCTACCAGTGGCCACACATCTACAAACCGGGAGGATGAGCTTCAGTCAGAGCAGCTATTGATTTCCAGTAGCTCCTCATTAAGTGGCGGGGGTCTGGCACGAACCACCCTCACCTATGCCAGAATTTTGTTGGGTTGATATTGCGCAGATGGCCACAGCTGCGGTGCATTCCTGAGTATGCTATCTGTGTGCAAACCAGAAGTTTGCCTTTCGCAGTATTTCTCTGAAAGTTCCAAGGTCTAGCCCGGAATCTCCTTCCTGGCGGACTCCTTCCTGACCAACCTGACAGACTCAGCTCAGAGAGAACCCTGGCTCTCATGTTCCCCCAGTCTGTCTCTCATACAGTGGATACAACAATCTCCATGCGACTGTGTGGTCCTCTTCACACTGTGAAGGGTGTGCACTTATGAGACATTTGCATGTTTACCTCAAAGGATGGGACATAGCTCAGGTGCGACTCTGCAGGGAGTCACTTCCTCAGGTGATGGGTTTGTCTGTGGGAAGTGATTCTCTGGGTAGAGCTAGCCTGCTCGAAAGATGTCTTCTTTCCAGACTTACTCCGGTCACATTTATCTGCAGGTCCAGTTAACAGGGGCCATTGATCTGCTTGACTTCGTTGTTTCCAAGATCCTTTCCAGTTCTGTTACAGAGTGAGCTGCTCTAGCCGGCTCTGGGGAGTCTCTTTTTCCTGAGACGCTCCACTTGTCACTAGATGAGACATGAACAAGATGAGGGTGTGGGTCCTACTGGAGATGATAAGGTTAAGACAAACATGGCTTCTCTTTCAGTCCCAGAAAGACTACCAGCAAATGGAGAAGGAAGACAGTGGATAGCAACCTATAGAAAAATGATAATAAATTTGGCTGAGATTCCTTAAAACCCCAATTTGCTATAAACACCAGCCATTTCCATACCGTTTCTCTTAATAGCTTTCAAATGTCTCGATTCAGACTATTTCCATGAAATACCTTCATCAGAAAACTCATTAATTTTTTTTTCTGTTATTTAGTGAAAAATGTTTTGGATTTTCTTTTCCTTCTTCAGAAAACAATCACGGAGCATGACGCTGTCTGATCCATTGTCTGAGAGCAAATGACTGTAACAGCTGAAGCAGGCATTCAAATATTCGTTGTTTTTCTTTATTTGTGAACTTCAGTAACCTGATTTTTTTTTTGTCATGAGAGGATCCAAGTCTGCCTATTTCAAAAATTCAGAATTCCCACAAAAAATATTTTAAAAATTCAGATTTCTGCTGGTTTCCTGCAGATCCCTAGAAAGTTTGCCAAGTTTCTGCAAAACAAAAACCACAAAAGCCTGTTCAAAATTCTTGGTATTCACCCCCCAAAATCTGCACTGAGATATTTTTTTAAAAAAAATAATAAAATAAAATATAATAAGAAAAAATGAAAACTAGCACATCAGCACTGGACAAGAAAAAAAAACAACAACAGAAGGAACAGATCTATTCATTCACATGCTCAGGAATCCCATAAAAACACTAAACTAAACCATTTTATATACACAGGGGACCTCCTGCATGCCTGGGCAGGCCCTGCTCATCCTCTCCAGGATCCTCAGAGAGTTCATGTAAGCTCTGAGCACGTTGATCTGGAGGGCCTTGCTTTCCTGGTGTCCTCCATCCCCTTGGGTTCCCTTGGGTTCCCTTGGGTTCTTACATTCTTTCTACCTCCTCTTCTGTGGGATTTCCTGAGCCCTGAGGGGAGGGATTTGATGGGGGCATCCATCTGGGGCTGGGTGTTCCAGAATCTTTCACTTTCTGCATAACAGTTGGGCTAGGTTTGCTCCCCCAGAAAGAAACTTCTCTGTTGTTACTTGAGCAAGACACTGGTCTATGAGTATTCCAAAATGCCATTGTACTGAGATTTTTTTTTTATTACACTGAAGTAATAAGCCATGTGAATAACTTACCTGTTAAAAACCAAGTAAATTGTGATAAAAGCAAACTCTTGGAGAGATAGAATGTAAGCAACATCACTTAGACCGTTTATGGAATGTTCCAGTCTTTTACTCTTTTAAGAAAATTTAAGCAGAGATCTCATAAACAGAAAATATGTTTTATATTCATGATACATTTTCCAAATTCCTTAAAATTTCTCATGTATCATGTTAAAATTATCCAAAACGGCTAAGAAGTACTTCATAATAGTATGAGTAATTGTTATACTTACAGTTTTGAGAAATTAAGTATAGCTATGCTATTTTTCAATGCTTCTGGACATCTAAGGTAATGTAGCCTATTTATGAATTATCACTAATTTCCTTGCCATCAAAATAGTATCTGCCCAAGGCCTGAAGTGAGGGCTTAGCAGTGAGGAGCCTGCACTTGTATAGGACCTGGGTTTTCCCAGTTCTACCTCAGGAGGCTCACATCAGTGTACAAATCCAGCTCCAGGGGATCTGAAACCATCTTCTGGCAACTGCACATATAGGTGGCAAATTCTTACACATAAATGAAGATTAAAAATAAAGTTGAGTCTTCTTTTAAATAGGGCTCAGGGATGTATCCATCAAATCCCTCCCCTCAGGGCTCAGGGAATCCCACAGAAGAGGAGGTAGAAAGAATGTAAGAACCCAAGGGAACCCAAGGGGATGGAGGATACCAGGAAAGCAAGGTCCTCCAGATCAACATGATCAAAGCTTACATGAACTCTCTGAGGGTCCTGGAGAAGATGTGCGTGGCCTGCCCAGGTCTGCAGGAGGTCCCCTGTGTTTATCTGGAAGAAAGACAAGCAGCAGCATTTGGCTTTATTGTACATTTTGATGGCTGTCTAACCACAGAGTACTAGGCCAGCCCCCAGGGACGGGCATCAAAAAGAATCCTACCCCTCAATATGTACTTTCTAAAACACTTGCCAAATGCATATAATTCTGCCTCATTGGATACAATTTGTGCGGTTCAACATTCCCAGGCACGCCAACCAACTTCATGATGGCACACATTAAAAACATTCATTCTTCTTTCAATTCCACAAATGCATCAAGTGATCGCCTTTTAACTGATAAGAATACAAAGCAAAAAGTGTGATTCCTTCCTTTAGCTTGGTAACGTCTGAATGGAACATCACAGATAAATAGCAAATCTCTGTCAAACGAATCTCTGTCAACTCAGCCCTACTGTAGGCAGTGGGGAGCACCTATCAGAAATTTGACTGGAAGTTTGTGGGAAGATGCAAGGTTGCTAGCAAGATTCTGTTCTAAAGAAATATGGTGGTCATGACAACAACTGTTCAGTTTCTTTCCTAGAATTCTGGCTCTTCCCTTTAGTTCTCTGAGAATTCTTGGGAGGGTTGTAGTACAAAATGGGACTGGAAACAGAACCCATTGTGGGCTAGAGAGATCTGAGAAGAGGGTCAGACCCTTGTAACAGGTATCTGTGTTGATGGATTTACAGGTTTTGTGTGTCAACTTGACACAAGCTAGAGTCATCGGAGCGGAAGGAGCCTCAGTTGAGGAAATATCTCTATAATATCAGGCTATAGAGTATTTTATCAATTAGTGCTCAATGGGGAAAGGCCCAGCCCATTGTGGGTGGTATCATCCCTAGGCTGGTGGTCCTGGGTTCTATAAGAACAAACCACAGTAAGCAGGCTGAGCAAACCAGTAAGCAGCACCCCTCAATGGCCTCTGCATCAGCTCCTGCATCCAGGTTCCTACCCTGTATGAGCTCCTGTCCTGAGTTCTTTCAGTGATGAACAGCAATATGGAAGTGTAAGCCAAATAAACCCTTTCCTCCCCAACTTGCTTCATGGTCATGGTGTTTCATTGTAGCCATATAAAAACCCTAAGTTAGCTGATGTGTTCCAAGTAAAAAATGGAAGGAAGGCAGAGTTGTACCTTGTGAGAAAAACCTGTTGATCCTGCCAGGCTCCCATCATCCCTGCCTGAAAGGAGGGAGTAGGCAGGGTCAGCCTAGTTGGAGAGTGAGTGAGCAAGTTCAGTGAACTGTTAAGAGAGCTTTCTGATATGTGCTGGGTAAACTTGGTGCTTAGGGACAACTTGACACTCTGTCACCATAGCACGAAAGTTCCCTGAGGGAAAGCGCCTGAGCTGCTTCAGCTTGTGAATTTATAGGTCATCAAACTTGGCTGAGTTGAGTAGATGTCACAGGGCATTGGAGAAAATCGTCTATGGCAACGATGATATGGTTTAGCCAGATGGGTAGCTGATGTCACAGTGTTGGAAGCTTCAGTCTTATGCCCACTTTCCATGACTTTGGAGTATACGTTACACAATACCTAGATTGTGGTAGCAACGTCCTAGCATGTAATAAGTACTCTAGAAAGGAGGGAGAGTATATAATTTCTTCCTTCCTTCTTTCTTTCTTCCTTCTTCCTCCCTCCTCCTTTCCTCCCTCTCTCCCTCAATCCCCCCTTCCTTGAAGGGAAGCATTTTAACTACTAGCTTAATTGTTCCTCATTGACTCCAGAAATGTAATGTGTTTTGTTTTGTTTTTTTTTTTATTTTCTAATTTTCCTGGTAAGACTGTGCAAACAGGAGAGAAAGGCAGAGGCATTTACCGACGTTGGAAGGTCTCAAATAGTAATCAGATGCATCTGAAAACTCTTCCCAAGCCTGGAAGGAGGACCAGCCTGGGACCGAGATCAACACAATGTGTGTGGCTGTGTGTGGTGATGGTGGCCACACTGAGCGACAGCAGAGTCATCCCAGGGTGTTCTGTGGTTGCCTTTTCCATTTCTAATTTTGAGCCTGTAGCACTGGAGATATTTCAAGCAACTGAGTTACCCTCAAAGGGAAAAAACAGGCAACGGAGAGACGGGCTGGGTCAGGATGTTAAGAAACAGTCACCACAGCGGGTAATGGTTTGACTTAAACATTTCTAAGTCTGCGTCTCTCTTTGTCTTTGTTCATCTATTTCTCTCCCACTCAAGCTGAAGAAAGACTTTATTACCAGGCAAAGTCTGGGTGTTGTAAAACAGGAAGCCCCAGAGCTGGTGGAGCTTCATTTTCATTTTCCCTGAAATACAACACGGATCTGCAAGCAGGGCCCGTTGGACTCACATGCTAACCGAGTCAAAATCGCAATACATGATACCGGTTTGAACATCTGAGAAAATGCATTGAAGTAAAATAAGAAACTGCAGGAAGGGGGCAGTTTGTTTATGTGAGCATCATACAACTTTATTATGGATTAAAAGCCCTGTGTTATTGCAGCACCCTTTTATGCTAATAATAAAATCATTATTTTATTCTGAAAGTCTTGTTATACAGTGGAAATATAAGATGTCATTCCAACCAGGGGGCTAGTAAGTTGGCTCAGTGGTTAAGAGCACTGACTGTTATTCCAGCGGTCCTGAGTTCAACTCCCAGCAACCACGTGGTGGCTCACAACCATCTGTAATGGGATCTGATGCCCTCTTCTGGAAGGTCTTAAGACAGCCATATATATATATATATATATATATATATATATATATATATAAAATCTTTTTTTGAAAGACACTCAGGTAAGTAATGAATCTTGATAAAGGCACAGATTTGGAGATCTAGAAAGCTCTATTTTATTTGTCCCTCAGCTATTTACCAGAATTACAAAAAACTATGAGAGGTGAGGGCGAGACACACAGTCTGGATTTGGAATGGACACCCAGTGTGTTTATCAAAATTCCACGTGCAGACCGCTCATCCATCATCCTGGCCAAGTTACTGCAAATAGAGCTGCAAGCCTAGCTATATCCTCATGAAGCTGTGCACACTAAAGGCGACAGATGTGGCTTCATCAGTCCTCTGATTATCTGAACTCTTTCTACCACCTGTGCTAGAGAACGCAGGTCAAACTTTACAGGCATGCGGTCACCTTAGAGCTTTCTGTCTGTAACCGGATGAAGGGCCAGCCAAGCCTGGGTGGGAACTGACCTCAAGGTTTCGTCATTTTTCCGGTGGCCACCTGCATTTAAACTAATCCATCTCTATCAAGTTTAATATGCTGAGGGAAGAAGGCGGGTGGGGGGGTTCGTCGATGAATGGAACTGAGAGCTTTGTCTTCGAAAAAGAATCTGTTAAGAAAACAAAGTGATCTTGAAACACGCATGCGCATGTCGATGCACGGTATGGCGCAAAATAAAAAATAATGAGGCCGGGAATGTTTTCCTTCAGACTAGAGTGCTTATTAAACATTCCAAATAAATCTAATGAAAAGAGTTCAGGTGTGACTTTGTGCTTGAGTGGCGTGGACTTTTCTAAGTTTAAGACGTGAAATATTGCAAGACATTTTTATAATGCATTTAGTCTCTGGAGAGCGAGACCAGCAAGGAATTATCCAACTAAGATGGAGTCTTGCTTTTGAAAAATGTCCCTATTTACTTTTAATTCGGGGATAGTGAAATCCACTCTTTTTCTGAGCACATATTCAGTGTTTTGCAAAGGAGTAGTGTCATTGCCACAAGCAAGATGCAGATGACTCTGACAACTCAATACTCTCTCACATCTTTCTTTATAGTCCCCCCCTCTTTCCCTACCCGGAGCCATTGATGATTAACTCCATAATTCTATCTTCTTAATGAAAGCATGAAACATCCTGAGTAAATTACTAAGTGTGAGATCATAGGGCCATATGCTAGACAGATTTATTTTTAACTTGATATTAAAAAAAAAAACCCACCAAGTTACCTTCTAACATGGTCCAGACCTTTATGTCCCCTTTAGGGATTTATTAAAACTTCAAGTTTTCTTTATCTTCACCAGGGCCAGATGGCAGCCTATTTTATTATTATTTTAATTTAAAATTTAGTCAACTAAAAATAATACATGAGAAAATAAAGTAAACGTCATTTTGTTTTTCCTGAGAAATAGTATTAGTAAGAAGTGGGAATTACCCAAAGTGACTGAGACTTTCACCCAAGAACCTATGCCTGTGGACCTAGCACATCGTCAGGGTCATAGCAGGCCTACGTACACACTCCCATAGCTAAAGAGTAAATGCGTGAGTGTACATATAAGTCTTAACAGAAGGAATAAAAACACCTGACATGAATCCCATAGCTGAGTGGGACACCTGTAGCCTGGGTGTTGGAACAAGGCAGCTCCAAATAGCCCAAGACAGAAAAAAGCAATGTAGATGAAGCCAGAGTTAGAAAAGAAGACAAAGAGGCATTACAGGTTATCCTAGATATACTCATTCGATAAAAGGACCAAGATTAAGACTAGTATGGATAAAGATGGAATCAGTAATTTGAAGAGCAAAATAGAGATGTTATTGTTATTTTTTTGTTTCTAGATTTAGAAAGTTTCTCAAACGTCATCACCAAGTTTAGCTCTTTAATAGGTGGTAAATATTCATGTTCCACCATTTGTTGGTGCCATAGAGAGGAAAGGCTTCCAAATGGCTTCGTAATGTTAGATAAAGGTGTGCACAGTCAAACAATGTATTCTTCATTCTCCTCCTCCTCTTTATTGTTTTAAGACTGGCTTTCTTTAGTTTTGTGCGTAGGTGTTTGGACTGTATACAACATGTCTATGTGCGCGTGTTCAGGGCTCACACAGGCCAGAAGAGGGCGTCAGATGCTCTGGAACTGGAGTTACAGACTGTTGTTAGCCTTCATGTGGGTGCTGGGGATTTAATCCAGGTCCTCTGCAGGCATAAATGCGCTCAACTTCTGAGCCATCTCTCCAGATACACCCTCTTCTATCTTTGTTTTTGCCCAGGCCCCATGATTACGAGCTACCACATCTTTACGTCCCTGTCGCTGAGCAGGAGGAGAAAGTTGGGAGTCTGGTATTCCCTAAAACTCACAGATTAAATCTCATGATGTTGAGAAGTAAACCAACCTCACTGAGCCTCAGTCGTCTCCTCTTTAGAAAGACAATACCACCTGCCGGCATATCACCTACCAGAGAGGATCTTCCTGCTAACTAGACTGGATGCCAAATACTAAATGTCCAGCATTTTTCCTGTCACAGAGCAATTATTTAGTGACTGGCTTCTGCATGTTTTTCTAAACATACATAATTTGTATCACCTGCTTTTGGAATTCACACCATTTGGTGAAGACATTCTGGCTCAAAACTAAAATAATCCCCACTAGTCAAATATATTTGGGGTAGACTATGCTTGGATTACAGAGACAGTGGAAAACACACAAGAGCCCATAATTTATTGATACAACTCCATCCAGAAAACATGGCTGTCTAAAGACAGCAAGAGAGAAATTAAAGTTCTGGATCTGAGGGAGGAAAATAATGGACTGGGAAAGAAAGATATGGAATAGCCAAGATACGCCCAATAAAAGACTACAAATAGTTCAGTCCTAAGAGAAATGTATGCCACGCCCCTCCTCCCAAAGCTCAAGAATCACCGGTGCTAAGAGGTAGCAGTAAGAGCCAGAGGCGGTGAGTTACTACAAGGAAACATCTGGAAACAGCAGGACAGCTACACATATGAATCCACAGTGATTACATGCAAAAACCTGCGGAAGCCCAAGCCCCAACGGAGAAGAGAGATGAATGCGCAGCCCCGCCCTAGCCACGCCCCTAGCCTTGGTACAATTGGCAGCTGTTAGCCACAGGAAACGGACAGACCATTTTACTCTAAGTGAACAACCTCTGATAAGTCAACCACGGGAAGACACTCCAGTGGAAGACCAGACATTCAAGAACATGTGGGGAAGTACAAATTAGTCTTGAAACATTTGGGGGGTGGAGGGGAGGAGGAAACACCAATTAGGTAAAGAAGGATAAGATCTGGGTAGAGTTCAGGAGGTGAATATGATCTAACTGTGCTGTACAAAATTTGAAACTCTCAAAAACTAGTAAAAAAAATTTTTTTAAGGATATGGATCTAGAGGAGAAGGGAGGTAGGGGGGCCTAGGAGGAGACGAAAGAGGGGAAACTGTGGTCAGGATGTAACATATTAGAGAAGAAAGAGAGAGGGGGAAGACAGGAGAGGAGAGGAGAGGAGAGGAGAGGAGAGGAGAGGAGAGGAGAGAGGAAACTTCAAGTAAATATGAAAAAAAGAATGTGCATGAAATGGACCCTGGGCTTATAGAAAATAAGCTTTATTTGCTTAACTTTTTTGCATAAGAATCACTGAATACCATAGTTACAGATTACAATCTTATTCCTGTGGAGTCTTGGTTTGGGGGTAGCACATCGTTCATCCACCATGATTTAGATTAGTGGTTCTCAACCTGTGGGTTATGTGTCCTTTGGTGGTCACATTTCAGATATCCTGAATATTTACATTACAATCGATAACAGTAGCAAAATTTACAGTTATGAAGTAGCAATGAAATAATTTATTATTGGGGGTCACCACAGCATGAGAACTGTATGAAAGGGTCACAACAGTAGGAAGGTTGAGAACCACTGCTCCAGAGGAATCTGTGTTATATAATAAGGCTACACTGTTGCTCCAGTCAAGACAGGCTTTGTTTGGAGTTCTATCCCAAAGCAAGTGTGCCCTAGAGGTACTTCGTCATGACTCATGAAAACTTCCCGTTCCTAACCTTTCTCCCTAGGAACCCATCAACGCAACTGCTGGCACAACAGTCAAATGAACAAAGCAAACACTTAAGTTGAATTTGATTTGGTAACACTGTAGACATCTGCCAGTGGATCAATGGACGTCTCACCTACCACATAGACCTTGATTAGGACACACAGACAGTCTGAACTTGAGGCGATGCTCATCTTGACCACTCACTTCTGCAGTAACAGCTACTCTATCCCAGTCCACCTAAGTGCTGTGCTTTTTAATCCTTTAAAAGCTATTTTTTTCCTGCATGTACCAAGCATTACATTAACTAAGGTTTGAAAATAAAATCTAAAGATGCATTAAACCTCAGTTTAAAACTTGGTGGTTGAGTGCTGGGCAGTGGTGGCACATGCCTTTAATCCCAGCACTGGAAGGCAGAGGAAGGTGGATCTCTGTGAGTTCAAGGCCAGCCTGGTCTACAGAGTGAGTTCCAGGACAGCCAGGGCTATACAGAGAAATCCTATTTTGAAAAGCAAAAAACAAAACAAACAAACAAAAAAACCTTGGTGGTTGAGATGAAGGCAGCGGAAATCTTCAAAGAATATTCCCTGGGAACACTCTTTTTCACACTTACCTTCTTCGCTATTCTGTGCTGGGCATTCGTTTCTATCATGATAGAAGTACTTTGTCGAAGACATGAGCAATGGCCTCCTATAAATGTTCTCATCTGTGTTTCTGGGAAACAGAAAGGGCATGATATTTATCCCAGCATTTCTTCATGATTGAGGAAGGGATATTCAATACCAGACGTGTTTCAGGTTTGTTTTATGTCAAAGATTCCATGACAATTCAATTTATCTCCCGGCACAGAGGACATTGGGAAAATGAGAACTCTGGTGTATCTGGCAGACCAGGAACTTTCTAGACTCCATCCAAAGTCTTCTGAGTCAGAAACTGTGGTGGGTGTCCTGGGAACTGAGCCATGTAAACTTTTGTGGGTTAGAGACTGTGCCTTGCTGTCATTTTTATTCCTGGTGCTAAGCACAAATCTTGGGACAGAGTAGACATTCAATACCGATTTGCTAAATTCAATCATTCCACAAATATTTGAGTTCCTTCTACGGGCCAGATGTTGTTCCAGGCACTTGTATCCAAGAACAAAAAACGGGCAAAAGTTCTGATTTTCATAGTTTCGAGGCGGAAGGGAGAGCAATTAAACTGTAACAACGGGCAAACTAAACAGCAAGGTAAGAACTGAACAGCTGCAGGGAATAAAGTTCCGAGGGAGGAAGGTGAGGGGAGCCGCATGCGCAGTGGGAGCCTTCATGCAGCAGCATTATTCGTTCAGGTGACAGAATAGGTTTCCCTGAGAAGGTGACATTTGAAAGGTGAAGAAAACAGCCAGTTGGGATATCTAGTGACAAACCTCGGGCTACTCTGGCAAAAGAGAGTTGTGCCTGGCACATCTGACTATGCAGAAGAGTCTCCCAAGCATGGACCAGAGAACAAGCCGATATTATGGAATTCTGTCCTCTGAAAGCTGAGGTGGCTACGACCCTCTAGAAATCAGTGTACTTGGGGTTATCCCACAAACCTTCAGGAGACCAGCGCGGTTGGTGTCCCCTCACAGGAGGAAAGGAGAGGGCCCAACCAAACCCTCAACTGAGAGTCCAGGCACTTCCTCCTCTCTCTGGCTCCCTGCACAAACATTGCATGGTCTTGGGCTTCTGGAGAACCTAGCTAGGGTATAGACTGGGGTCAGGACGCCATCTTTGCTGCTGTGGAAGACCATCACCCACGCTGGTGTGGTGGTTATGCTTTTTGGTTACGCCTGGGACTGAGTCACTGGTGCTCCTCTTCATAATCTCAAAAGATTCATTGATTTACAAGTTGGGACTTGGGTAGGATACTTTACATTTGTTCATGTCGTCTCCCCCTGAAAAGAAAAGGGAGCAGAATAAAAGCGCTAAGTCTGTTCTGTAAGCCAAGAATTCTTTCCTTTAGTGTATATTGTCTCCAGCTCTACGGAACACTAGAAAAATCAGTTCTGTGAATACAAGACCCTGAAACAACCGTATCTGTAAGACAACTGCCCTCACGTTCACTCTCTCCAGTTTTAAGGAGGATTCGTAATGCACAGGGTTCAACACATCAGCGCGCTCTGTGATTCCAGCACAAACTCTTGCTCCGGGATGAGCTATTAATTTGCAGGAGACTCAGCTGTGCCTGGGAATATCGCTCAGTGTGATCCGTTTATATAAATTCCTTTGGCTGTACAAAAGCTTGTGTCAAACAATCAAACAAGCCAAAACACTAGAAGAACGAAAGCAAAGCCACATGCAAAAATATCAAACAAAATAACCGCAAAGAGTCAGAGTTTGAGAACATGGTTAACAGGCAGGCAGAAAGTAAGTATGAACGACGTTTCTTAGCCTGTTTTTCCCCCCATGAAATCATTTCAGACTATTTCAGAACCTATACATATTTTCACACCATGTGCAGTTGTGAATTTTTATAGTGTTTGGTACTATAACCGCATTAGAATTACTGATGTTGCACCTGAACTGTGGTATATTCATAAGAATCACCTTTTGATATTTGGCAGTAGCTCATTGAAGGAGTTCAGCTATATTTAAAAAAAAAAAATTCTCTGAGCCTCAAGTTTTGAGGATACAATTCAAAAGTAGTTTGGACTATTTTGCAAACATAATCACTTGTGTTTATTTCACTTACACCAGTCTCGCCACAGTCTTCACTTTGTTCTCTGTCGGTGCACAGTATCCTCTAGCATTTAAATAACCTTATTTAAATATTTACACAGCCTGCATCCTCACAAAGTAATTTCTTGATGGTACCGGGCCAAGGAAGTATACCAGTTTGGTCAACTGTAAAACTATCTACATCATTATAATATGTGTAAAATGATCATAAATATGTAACAGTGAAACCTGTTATGTTAACACAGTAAATATTATATAACAATAAAACACATACTCCTCGTGTGTTTGAAGTTTACGCTTTTCCAGAGGGTAATTCTGGAAAACTGTACCTACCACCCAAACTACGCATTCATAATAAGAACGCATCTTGTTTCTTTTGGGTGTTTTGGATTTCGGTCACCAAACTTGAGAACTTCCTAAAAGAGAAGTAAGAATCTGGCCGAGAGAGCAGACACAGGGAGTCTCCACTGTCTGGAGCCGGCTTCACAAGTCTGTGTTGACACAGCTTCCTGAGCATGCGCAGTTCGGCAGCCGTGTTTCGGGACGCTCCAGTGTGGTACACCAGCTTTTAACCTTACAGTGCCTATAAAAAAACACTACGAGGTCATAAAAGACTGTTGATTAAAAACAAAGAATATTAACAGCTACATTTAAAAGTGCTAGTTTTAAAAGTGACCTTCTAACTGAGACTGTTTATATCTGACCGATTGTGTATTTCATTGATCTCACAGAAATCAAGGTTTTTGAAGACACAGACCGCAGACTGATGGTTTGAAACTTAAGCTGTTGGTAGCTGGACGGGGCAGGTGGCTGTTTAGGGTGGCAGAGATATTTTCTTCGAGGGTGTAGTCAGTGTTGCGGGCTGCCCCACTAAATAACCCCATCCGTGTTCATGAAAGCAACCCAAATTAAACTCAGTGGATCACAAAATAACAGAACGGACTGATAAATACATGTGAAAATAGGAGGGAGATTTGTCACAGAGAAAAATGGATGAGATGAGGCCGTAAGGTGAAATAGCGACGAGGTTATATACACATGTCGATTTTCAAAGAATAATCAGCTTTTAAACTAACAATAGATCATGTTTTCTCTCTTAAGGGCTGCCCTCCCCACCCTTCCAGGAACTCCCGCTTTCTTCTCTTTCTCCTTTCTCTTCCTCCTTCCCACAGGACATGGCTTTCCTCGCTTACTCCTTGTTCCTGTTCCATGTCTTTTCTTGTGACTTTTCTCCTCCTCCCTTTCCCCCTGGCCACGGTTCTCTGCACCACGGCTTCGCTCACTCCCTTAAATGACCGCCCTGCCCTCTCACTCGCTTTCATTTGCTTATATGAAAATGTCTCTTGGCAAAGTCTCTCCCCCAGATACCCGAGGCCCTCGCTCAAAATGCCTGGAAAATTAATTCCATGTACATTTTAGGAAATATCGCTCACAGCTGCATTTTTCCATTAGAAATGGTTTCAAAGGCTACAGAAAGAAACCACAGCCAAATGAGGCAAAGTTTAAGTGAGAAAACATGTGAGGATCATTAAGCCGAGTGACAGGAAAGAGGTTACATTTCCAGAGCAGCGGAGAAGTTCTGCAAATGTCCTTCAAGCAAACAAGAGCAATAAAAAAAAAAAAAAAGAGTAAGATTGCCAGGGCAGAATTTACAAAAATAAAATTCACATTTAGTTTGAAGGATACTTAAAGCTCAACTTCGCAAGCGACTGGTAATCAGTAACCACATAAGTGAAAGTAACTTGAAGTGAGTGCTGAGAAGAAAGAGTGTCCACCTATAGTTTACCTCATTGTGATGTCCCTCGTGACTGACATAGACGTGGCTCCCCATTTTGGCAATAAATGTTTTATTTTTTTACTGATTTTTTAAATTACGGCATATATATATTTGACACATGTAATATAAGATTAATAGCAATGAACCATCAAAGAATTACCTAATCTACTGTGTTTATTTGTCGTTTTTATTCAGAGCAGCTGAGAACATTTCGTCATTTCTCATGCCTCCTCTATTCTCCAGATGTGGTTTTATCATAGTTTTTTGACCAAGTTAAAGATTCTAGTCTCTCATATGCTTTGTATATTAACTTTTGTATTCATAATGGGTTTTCAAGGCTCACTCAGATTTGGAATTGACTTATTTTGAAATCAGAGTGACCGTGGGTGATGTATATCCCTGTGGTTTGATGTTACCATCCACTGATGATCAATAATATACCCATTCACAAAACTTTGACAAATAGTGACATAGTTCTACAGGGTTTTTCTTTTTATCTCAAACATATTTGTAAAGATAAACATATCCCCATCAGTTATTATTTCTCTATAGCCTAGTTTAAATATGAAACTCATAATTTCTTATTTATATAATTAAGCAACATTTAATTGCACTTTGTTATATAAGTATTCTAAGACATTTACTCGGCTGTCTTGTTATAATCGCGAATTAATTCCTCATGTTTACAACTTTTAATTTAATGTGTTAGGGTTTTTCCCATACAATCAATAAAATACCCTTGGTACCATTACCAACACAGAGTTAAATATATCTAGTCAATTTGAACTATGTTCCATAATGCCATGGGGTAGAAGAACAAAATTCAAACTCAGAAATTTGACAGGGAAAAAGAAAAACTTCTACCTTCTATAAAATAATGTTCAAATGAATGAAAAGAGCACAAAAGAATTAAGAAATATTATGTCAATGGCTGCATTGAGATGAATGGTTATTATTTAAAATCTTACATTTGAAAATATAAAAGCCATGGAGAAACATACGTAGCAAACGAGTGAGTAATGAGTTTAAGAAATCACTGTCACAGCTGAGGGTGTAGGGGAGTGTTTGCCTAGTGTACCCAAGGCACTAGGTTCAATCTCAGCCCCACCTAGGAGAAAAGAGGGAGGGGGGATGAGGGAGAGTGAGAAAAGAGGACATGGATGGGGGAGGGGAGGAGAAGAGTGGAAGAGGAGAAGGGAAGGGAAAAGTGAGAGAGAATTTGTGAACCTGGAGACTAGGATGATAGAAATGTGTTGTCTCATTTTTTAAGAGGTCAACAGTGACTGAAGTTGGGCCACTCACTATATATATATTATTTTCCTAATTTTATAAATGTTTGACGTTTTTCTTAATAAAGACTTTAGTGTTACACTCTGATTATTTTTAAGTTAAGGCTGTGTAGTGTTGTCTGAAAATATCTTTGTTCTTTCTTCATAACAGATGGATAGTTAAACTAAACAGTTTTCTAGTTTGGCCGTCATTTTCTCATGACTGGATCCCTCCGGGTGGGTCTCGCCACTACCACAGGCAAGCTTGTGCTTTCTTTCCTTCGCCTCTGTCTCCTGGGTGTTGAGATAACAGGTGTATATACAACCATACCTCAGATCTACTCTTATTCTTACCCTTAAGAGGTTTGTTTCATATTTATTTGTGTGTGGAAAGGGCACATGCCTATGTGCCACAGTGTAGAGGTCAGAGGACAGTGTACAGAGTCAATTCTCCCCTTCCACTATGTAGGTCTTGGGACGCCAGCCTCTGGCTTAGCCTGCTGCAGGCACTTTTACATACTGAGCCATATTACAGGACTTCTTATTCCAGCTCTTTGTATACAGCCTGTTCATTCATTCATTCATTCATTCATTCATTCATTCATTCATCCATTTTTAACAAATAGTATGGGCTGGAAAGAAGGCTCAGTAGTTAAGAACACTGATTGCTCTTCGAGAAGTCCTGAGTTCAATTCCCAGGAACTACATGGTGGCTCACAACCATCTGTAATGGGATCCGATGCCCTCTTCTGTTGTGTCTGAAGAGAGCAACAGTGTACTCATATACATAAGATAAATAAATCTTAAAAAAAAAAAGAAAGAAAGAAATAGCATGTTCAGAGACCATAGCCAAATTGTAAACTTCCATCTGGTCTTTCCCCTTGGAACTCAGGGAACCTCAACAAAGGAAGGGGAGGAGCAATTGTAGGAACCGGATGGGTGGAGAATACCAGGAGAACATGGCCCACACAATCAACTAAACATGGCTCACAGGGGCTCACAGAGACTGACGTGACAATCATGGAGCCTGTATGGGTCTGACCTTGATCCCCTGCATATATGTGGTAGTTGTATAGCTTGGTGTTTTTATGGGACTCCCAACAGTAGGAGTAGGCGCTGAATCTGACTCCTTTGACTGCTCTTGGGACTGTTTTCCTCCTCCTGGATTGCCTCAAGAAGCCCTGAAATGAGGGTTTTGTACTTAGTCTAATTGTATCTTGCTATGTCTTGTTGGGTTGATGATATCGCTGGCGGGCTGCTCTTTTCTGAAAGGAAACAGAGGAGCAGTGGATCTGGGGGAGAGGTAGTGAAGAGGCAGGCTGGGAGAAATAGGGAGGGGGAAACTGAGGTCAGGATGTATTCCATGAGAGAAGAATAAATAAAAAGCAACAACAACAACAAACCTCATATAATGAAGAGAAAGAGAAGATAGAGATAGAGATAGAGATAGAGATAGAGATAGAGATAGAGATAGAGATAGAGAGAGAGAGAGAGAGAGAGAGAGAGAGAGAGAGAGAGCATGGGCATGTTTAGATTCCTCCTGAACAATCAGGAAATTGGCAACTGTAGAGGGAAAAGTTATGGATACTGGGTATATAGAATCCTTTTTAG
>NW_021620702.1:1595602-1606466 GCF_004785775.1 Grammomys surdaster | reverse complement strand
GACTTTCTGAGACTTGAGAGAGGGTCTCCCCTCTATGGAGGTCTTCAGCAACAATTGATTGTACTTCCTTGTGAAGTTACCCTAAAGCTCTTTCTAGGCATTCTCATTATGATTTTATCATTTAAAATCTGGTTATGTCCATACATACATTGTAAATCCTTCCTGGCGGGGGGAGTTATTTTCAATTATTTGTCTTTTTCCTATGCCAGTGTCTTTCCTCAGACACCAGGTAACCTTTGGCTGTCATTTATTTCTGCTCTGCAAAGCAGACAGGGAAATTGTCTCCAAGAAAACAGAACTGTTAGTTTTCATTTTAAGCTGATGAGGGAGGTGGAGGGAGGGTTCCGTGGTGAGGCTCAGACACAGGCATCCACAAAGCTTTAGTCTCTTGGAGGAAACACTTGTCTCTTGCCAGGGATGGGATGAAGAGGGCACCACCAGCCTCAGTAGCATCTTTCTAGTGAGTATGTATGAGGCCAGCCTTACTCTCAATATGCAAACTTCTACTATTTCCTCACAATCAACCCAGCATCTCACCCGTAAAACATTGTATAAAGCAGTGTGGTAACATGCCACACACTGCTTTCAGCCAGGAGTAGGTCTAATGTTTACCTACCAGTGACCTTTATTCCAGGACTCATGAATTTGACCATTTGGTTCCCAGTTGGTGGCACAGTTTAGAGAACATTATGGAATTTTTGAACAGGAAGTTGAGCTTGAAGGTTACCGGCTGACTCTAGATCCAGCTCAACACCTTAGCTTTCTGACCTTCTGGGATGCAACAGGCTGAGCATCAACTGTTAGGAATGAGTATCTGGTGATCATCTTTTCCCCATCATGCTGGGCTGTGTCCCTCAAATCTGAGCTACGCTGACTTTGCCTCTTGTTTCAAGTTGTCTCGGGCACAGGAAAAATCCCTAATGCATCATCCTGTCTCAGCATTCAAACTGCACTCATAACATTCCCAGGAAAGAGTAACTGTTTCTTCTCAGATAAATATTCAGATACTAATCTGCTAAGAGATGGGAAATACCACAAAGCTTTAGAGTTTAAAAGCTTTGCTGTGGGTTTGATCGTGAAACTGATCAATGACTTCAGATAACATTCACCTCTCTAGTGGGCAACAAGGGTACTTGATAGATTGAGACATTCGAAGTTTCTTTTTAATAATGTGAAAGTCAATGAGAGACCCAGAGCAGCGTAGTGCATTACTTCACACCACTCCAGCCTACAGAGCTCACTGACGTTAGAAGCACTCTTCACCGGCATCTCAACACTGCAGTAGTCTAGGTAGCTCATGGGAAGACAGAGAACATGGGAGCCTGGCCAATGGAGAGTTTGACTTTCCAGCCACTGAACTTCACCAAGACACAAGGAAGGCTAGAGAGTAAAAAGATCTGAGGGCTCTTAGCTTAGGTAGGGACTGGCTTGCAAAAACAAACAAACACAAAATGTGGTTTAGCCTGGTGGCATTGAAGAGCAAGCACACCTTGGAGATGATTCAGCTGGTTACTCAGAGGAGACCTGGGTAGGACAATTAGTAAGTGACTTGAGATCCTTCTAGCTGGTTCTCAAGAGCTATAGGCGTTTGTTCCCTTGCATGATCTCTCTGTACATCTTTGAAACAATGTAACAGCAGCAACACAGGCTTATTTAAACAACCTGGTTCATGAGACATATGTATGTCTTTGAAACAAGGTAACAGTGACAACACAGACTTATTTAAAGAACCCCTTTCATGAGACATGTGTATGTCTTTGAAACAAGGTAACAGTAACAACACAGGCTTATTTAAACAACCCCTTTTATGGTACACCATCATTTTTACCACCATTTTAAGGCATTAAAGTGGAAAAAACAAGACAAAAATATAATTTAGAATATGATTCTGCTATCGTGTAGAAGTGGCTATGACATCTGACATAGGGTCTCTGGTTTCCAGTAAATGCTAGTTGAAATGAATCTCCACATGCACTGGTATATTTAGCAAAACCCATGAATGCACCCACCCGTGAGATACTTTTACCATTGCTAATAAGAGTCCTCATTATTTTCTTTTGTGAAATCATCTGATAACTGACTGGATTTCCAACTGGGAATGTCAAGAATCAATCCAAATGTCACTGTGTGGACCAGTGACTCAAAGACTAGCACATTCCGCTCATCCCAGCAGGCCTCAATTTATTCCAGAATATGACTCCAGTCCTTTTACAGGGCACTGAACTATAGACAAGACAATTGCAGCTGTAAAATTCCATATTTCTCTTGGCTCTAAATAACAGCGGGAGTTTACTATATAAGATGAAATCAGTCTAATGCTAGATGATGCATTCCGTATCTCTAAATTTAAAAAAAAAATTGTATGAACCAAGTGAGGAATGAAAAGGAAATATTATTTACCAGAGATTTATTTACTTTACTCAATTCAAATGCGTTACTGTATTCTTTGAAAATATGTATTTTATGTGTGTGAATGTATGTGTGCCAGGATTCATTACTGGTATGTGTGGAGCCCAGAAGAGGGGCCAGAGCCCTTGAAAGCAGAGTGTTGGTACCAGTTGTAAGGACAGTTGTAGGATACATGTGGGTGCTGGAGATCACACTGGAGCTCTCTGTAAGAACAGCAAGTGTTAACTTCTTGTCCCTCTCTCCTCTAAAGCATTGTACTCTGAACTTTCATATAATTATATATCCCCATGCCAAGTAATTCAAGCATATCCATCTTTTCATCTTATAAATATCAAACCGATATTTAGGATATGATAAAAAACACCCCTGGGGTGTAATAATGAGGAAGGTAAACCCAACCCTTCCTTGCTTTAGAGAATTTATGATCAAAAGGATGAAGATACTAAAACCTATCAGAGTAGTGTGCTGTAGAAGAAAACAAAGTCAGGATCCTCAATGTAGAAGGAACTTTAATGGGGGGGGGGGGAGAGGGGGTTCTGCCATACTCATCCTTGTTTAGTTCCCGAGTAAACAACGCAGAGACATCAGAATTTATTAACAAGCTACAAACCTAAGCCAGTCATGTTCTGAGACTATTATAACTGGAGTATTAATAACCGGATAAATGCCCCATCATTTGCCAACTGCTCCATTTCATGTGTGTCCTCAACAGGAGCTTCTATTGCCTCATGCTCATGATCCATCCTGCCTCGTGGTGGCCTCCTCCTTCTCGTCCCATTTTCCTTCTCCTTGTGGTCCCAACCTGAGACCTCCTATTCAATCTCAAGTCCAGCCTTCCTATCTCTCTGCCCACTCAGAGGTTCTAGCCTTTATTGTCCAGTAAGTGATTACTGAGGAGCGTTCTTCTCAGCACACTGGTCAACACAATGCCCATATTTAGATTGCAATCTGACCTTGGGGCTCAAAAATCAGTATCTGCATACACGCAATGCAGGGCTGACCTCAGCTCCTCAGTGCAGTCCCTTTCAGGTGAGAGCACCTTGTAAAAGGCAGTGTCAGAGCAGAGCATTTACTATGTCTGAAACACAGAGGGCAAGAAACACAGTGGTGATGTAAGAAGAGTCTCAGCAGTGACACTCAGATTTAATCAAAAGCAAAAGAAGAGTTTGGAATGGAGAAAAATGTAGTCTGTGTATACTCCAGACAGGTCGCATGGGCTGGACTGAAGTCCTGTAAGAGTGACCTGGGCCTGGGAGGGCACAAAAGTGACAGTTGGCGGGGCAGTGAGGATTCTAAGCAGCAAACATGATTGGTTGGTGGTTGTACCACAGCAGATTCGTCAGAGATGGAAAGAAGAAATGTTTAAAATGTCCAGCCATTGTTAGACATATATATTCAAGGGAAGAAAACAAATGATGTAATTATACTATAATCTTAAAAAGAATTAAATTAAAAAGTTTAAGTGAAGGTTTCTTGTGATTTTTACAGGAGAGAGGATGAGAGGGATAGAGATGGTGCCAAAGTTTCTGGTTTCAGCTGGAATAAGAGAATGGTAAGCACGCAGCCATCCCTTCCACCATAGACTCCATAGAAGCGGAGGTTTGGGAAAGGAATGTTGGTGCTAACCACTTGATGGTGCTGGTAGAGGGGATTTGGGTGCAGATGTTGAGTATTACCCCACATCCCGTCTTTAGTAAGACTAGAAGGCCAGGACAGTACAACCTACTAAGTACCCAGAGCAAGGATGCAGAGTCCCGAGAGGAACACACATGCTAGGAGACAGGAGAAAGGGAAAAACAGCCAAAGAAAAGAGGCTCAGAGCTTCCAGAGGGGTGGTGACAGACAGGAAAGCACTGGGGCTTAGAGCCAGAGGTGAGGAATGTTGGGACGGGTGAGTGTTAAATGCTACTGAAAGAGAAAGCCCAGTGAGCCTGGGAAATGGCTCTGTGGGCTCGGCCCAGGGCAGGACAGGAAAAGAGAGGTGAGAGAAGGAAGTGAAAGCAGACACTTCCGGAGGCTGAATGGAAAGAGACTGAGGTATAATGGTGACACCTCCCCCCAAACCCCCACCCCCCACCCCTCCCACCCCCCACCTTTTTTTTTAAAAGACAGTAATGAAGACATTGTCAACATGGCTGAAAGGTAATGGGCACAAATTCAAAACAGAATAGAAAAGAAAAGAAAAGAAAAGAAAAGGAAAGGAAAGGAAAGGAAAGGAAAGGAAAGGAAAGGAAAGAAAAGAAAAGGAAAGAAAAGAAAAGAGAAGAAAAGGAAAAAGAACTGAGGAAAAATCAACTTATAGAAAACCTTGCTGGCAGTCCAGAGGCTGATGTTGTGAGACATTCAGAAAGACTGAATAATCAGAAAAGGGCAAAACCAAGTCTGTCTCCCAATTTAATCACTGCTAAGTTGATGCAGCATTTTGACAAAAATTCTAGTGCAAACTGCTGAGGCCTCTTGGGTTCATCTTGGGACTCTGTTTCAAGGGTGTGATACGATGTTCTCCTTGTCTGTCAGTTCTGCTGTACGCAGTCCAAACATACCCTTTACCCCACTTATATAACATTGGTGTTATAAATCGGTATGTAATTTCACTCAGAACAAGGGCTAAGCACATGAAAACTGTATCATTTTCTACCCACCTAATCGGTAAAGACTGAAATGTCCAGGAACATATGGTGTTCACAGTGATGAGAGGGCTTGAGTTTCTCAGATGCTGGCAAACATTGGAGAAGGCTTGGTGTCAGGACAGCATAGCTGAGTCAATAGCCGTAAAATGCACATTCTTCAGATATATATGTTCACTGGGAGCACTGGGAGCCCATCCTAGACTCACACACATATGCTGATGCAATGGCCTATGGAGAATACCCTGTACCTTGTAGAAAAACCAGAAATTTAAATGTCTCAAGGTTGGAAAAATTAATGATAGAATATCAAGAAAATAAAAAATGTAACTATAATAATTTTATGCATTGATATAGGAAAGTCTCAAAGATATGACATGATGTAAAAATCATTAACATGTATGTGTATTTGTGCATGTGCATGTGTGTGTGCATGTGTATATATGTGTGCATGTGTATATGTGTATATGTGTGTGTGTATGTGCATGTACATGTGTGTATATGTATGCATGTGCATGTATGTATATAAGTGTCTGTACATGTGTATGTGTATGTGTGTATATGTATGTATGTGTGCTTATACATGTATGCATATGTGTTTGTATGTGTGTGTCCATGTGTGTGTCTGTGTGTGTCTTTGTGTGTCTGTGTGTGTGTGCATGTCTGCATATGTGTGTATGTGTGTGCCTGTAAAAATCTAATGCCTGTGAAAAGGAAATAGATGCATAGATGTGAGAACATCCATGAAAGAACCAAGAGATGAAGGACAGTTTCCTATGGACAAGAGTAGGCAGGAGACTTCTGCCTTTTGGGATTTTGGTTTTGAAACCATGTAAATGTACCATTGTTTCTAAACTGAAGAAGTCAATCTTTTAAGAAATGATTCTCTTGGAAGTATAGTTTTGTCACTAAGTGCAGACTGCACCATAATTGTCTCCACGGCTTTGCCACCTAGCCCAGGGCAGAGCATGGAACGCTGGGTCAATAGTACTTGCTAGATAAGTGGAACAATCAAGTGCCATGCATTAAGCTTGGCTGACAGAAGAGCAGACACTTGGCTTTGGTGCTTCTGCAGAGTTCCTTGTGTGATAAACCACAGAACGATTTGTGAGAAGGCTGTGGCAGAAGAGAAAGACAAAAGAAGTTAGGGAGATGGGAACTGAGGTGAATCCAGATTCCAGACAGCAAATCCACATGCTAACAGCCTCTCATTCTCCAGAGCTTTTGAGAGTTGGCCAACTAAGATTGAAGACAGACTGAAGACAGGGAGGGAAAGACAAAAACAGGAGAGTTGTATAATGTAGATTTCAAGTAGAATCAATTGCTTTTCTCTCAAAAAAACAAAGATGGTTTGGGATTTATTTGGTTTTAAGTAAGCCATTTGGCTATGGTCCTTTTTAAACTGGTTGCAGATTTTAAGTCTTTCTTTTATGGTTTCTTTTAAATATTTATTTGATACTGTTTTCATCTCCAAGGTTCAAAGTAACCAGCCCACTTAGACTCTTTTGAATTAGTAAGCGATTAACAGTTGTTATATTCCATGGCTTAGAGAGGTGACTTGGCTGTACATGGGATCTCTGAGGATCTGTAAAACTCCAGTGGACACTGGACACCAGGTATATGTTGCCTGACTTAACTGACCCTCTGGGTGATACGGGTATCAATCCTTCAGAATCTCAAGTGTGGCTAAGCTGCAGCAGAGTCGAAGAGAGCTTCCCCTCTCTTAACTCATTTTTTTAGCCTTTATGTGGAGGGAAATGATTTTTTTAAAAGGAAATGACTATAGAATATATTTCAGTAGCTTTTCTACTGAAGACTGAAAAAAAAAAAAAAACAACAACAAGCTCCATCCGTTAGTTTCTTTTCCTTTGGAAGAGTAGCCTACAAGACGCTCTCTTTACCCCCTCAATATAGAAGCTGCATGTTATAAGAAAGCTCTATTTGCCTCACGGGAAGTCACCACACAGAAGGAAGACACCAAGGCTAAGATAACTTGCTGCTGGTGCCCAAGGCTCTCAACATCTGCTCAGAAGGACTTTTATGCTATTCACTTTGCTCCACAACAGTTGTCTGGAAATTATAAACTATTCACATGATCAATCACATGATCAATGGGTAATTCGCATTATATAACATAGGCAGGCATGGTACCCTGCAGACCCATGCAGCACTAGCAAGGACAATAATTCACTGTAACTACATGTGACAATGTTGACTGACCTTAGCAACATCATCAGGTGCAAACAGTCCTCCGAAAAACTACACAGATTGATGCTCTTTTTTAAACATAATTTTTCCAAAGAAAGATGCATACTATCTTGTTTCACACAGACGTGAACACATACATGCATGCACACACACACACACACACACACATGCAAACAGGCACACACGTATGCACAGGAACATGCACACACTTACACAAGCACACACGTGCATGTATGTGCACACACATGCTCACACACATACATTTACACACACACACGCTCACATACATGCATGCACACACACATGCAAATATAGTCACGCACATATGCACAGGAACATGAACACACTTGCACACGCACACATGTGCATGTACGTGCACACACATGCTCACACACACAAACACACACACACACACGCATGTGGCAGAATCTTCTAATGAATAAATGTTTCAAGGAACCAATCAGTGGACAGTGGATAAAGAAGGTGGGCTGGGAGTTTTAGGGGAGAGAGGAGAGACAGAAGGAAGGAAGATGGAGGAAGAAAAAGACAATGAGCATATCAACCAAAATGAAATATGTATGAAAATTCTATAAAAATATGTTATTTTGTATGTTAGTTAAAGAACAAGAAAAGCCCTAAGTATTCATACTCAAATAAGATGGAAAAAGAAGCTTGTAATGGAAGTAACTTCGTTCTCGCCAGTGAAGGACTCGCCCCTAGATTTCTCCTGGCCTCACCCCTTCACCTGATGACTCCTCTGACAGAAAAAATAATCAAAGGACAAGAACAACAACAACAACAAAAAAGCCAGTGTAACCAGTAACCATTTGCTCCCCAGGGAGCCTCTTCTCCATAAGAACAGCTTACATCTGTTTCCTGTTTATCTCTACAGCACTGTGAAGAATGCAGGACAAAGATGAAGTCAACAGAAGACCACAGATGAGTCTAAAAGGATGAAAATTGGTTCCAAACCGTGGCAAGTGCATAAGCATGTGCTCAAAATCTATGCAGGGTGTTTAATATTAATGCCCATGCATAATTCTTAATATCCGCACACTGCTTTTAATTTGTATCAATCTGTAGTAATACTTACAACAAACATAGCTCTTTTGCTTACAGTAGCGGCACAGATTCGCCTTATCGAATGACTAATTTTTTTTTTTTATTGAATGCAGTTTTAAAATTTTGAAAAGAGTCTCAAGCACATGTGCTAATATAAAGCAGTCAAAGGTTATGGGGGTGATATGTGAATAACTTAATGTAGAACGAATTCATTCTGACACAAACGTTCAAGACCGTCTTGGTATCCCCTCCCCGCCAGACAAAGGAACTTAAGTATGTAAGTCACCTACAGCTCAATTAACTCGATGTTCCTCTTACTAAGAAATAATTACCAGTTCTCCTGTCTTCTACCTTGAGAAGCAATCATAAAAAGAACACTCTGTGTCACTGTGGAACTTAAAGCTGAAGGACAACTCAAGGAAGAAAAGCAGGTGACTCACATGTCAACGGAATGAAAGCACAATCATGGCAGTGACAGGAAGATGCCCAGCTGGTCCACAACAGCAGAAACTTCCTAAGGCAGAGGGCATTGACCTAAGGCCTGAGGAGAGGGTGTGCTGGGAACAAGGAGTATCCAGGGTGGATACCTGAAGAGAAAAGTGCTTAGGTAATTAGTGAGCTCCCCGCAGATAGGACAGAGCTAGACAGGAAGAACTGGAAGTGGCAAGAAATGAGACTGACAACAGATCATAGAGAGGCTTGCCTCGGCGGCTCAAACACCCTGCCAGCAGGAAATGGAGACAAACATTTGGAAGACCCTAGAAGAAAAGTAATACATGGCCAGATACCAGAGCACACACAAGTCAACTTCCCAAGAAAAGATGGAGGCTGACGCATCGTCCTTAATGAGACCACAGATGAGATCCTAAAAGAAATAGTACAGGCTAAGTCACTAGGATTCCCTACTACAGGCAACCAGGAGATGTGAAGGGTATCATGATGCTTATCTTTGCATTATAGATGGAGGCGCTTTCGGGATACAGGGCAGCTAAGGATGGAGGGAGGAGATTGGACCGGTCCCTACGACAGTTTGGAGAAGACAATAGCAAAGGGACAGAAAACTACCAGGAAGAATTGCTCTGGGAGCCAGGTTTCCCAATGGTGATGGCAGAGGCCAGGTCTCTCCTGACCTCTGAAGCTGCTGACCTAGTTTCCAGACTTGCTGAAAACCCATGGCATCCATGGCTGGGGTTTAGGAAGGGAGACAGTCCCAGATGTTGGCCCATTTGGAGAGTGAGAGATGAGCTACTAAGTCCTGCACAGTTCCGTGTGGTCTCTGAATTCACAAAACAGAACTGCTAACCAACACCCATTTCCAGCAGTAGGAATGCTATCTGTTTCATTTCCAAGAACTTCCTGTTTGGCCATGACATGTGACCTTGACTGTCCCCATAATCGGATGTAAATTTATTAACACCTTTGAGTCGGTTGCCTGCAACTATATTCTTGCCACCACCCAAGCCTTTCATTCCCATCTGTTGCTGTGTGGTACTATTCTTTAAAAGCTCTGTGCGGCTCTTGAGTTTTCTGCTATCTGCTTCTCTCTCCCTCTCATGCATTCTTTCATTAAAATTGATTTCTGAATGAGAAGACTTTTAGAGAGATACCAGAACCTGAGCACCAGAGGTAGGGATGGGGATAGCCGAGCTCTGAATAACGTTATTTTAATTGCAATTTAAAGCCAAAAGGCAAAGACTTAGCAAAGAGCTGGTTTCATTACAGTTGTTCCATGCATGAAATGAACCATTACACACTGGAAAAGAGGAAATCGTCCCAGAATGGCTTAGTTATAACAAACAAAATGAGTTCCAACAAGCTGTTTTTAGTCCCATGGCCAAAAAACGCATTCTGTTGACATTTAGGACTTTTTTTTTTTCTTGATGCAGCATTATATTTTGAAATGTTATTTCATGTTGTGCTCCCTTTCTAGAACATCTTTGCATTGAATAATGAGAGAAATGACCAGCTGGTCTCTAGTAGTTACAAAGCCCTTTATAGGAGGCAGCAGGATGCTGGCAGATGGTAATTTTAGGTAGAGGTCTCACTAAGAATAGGTTTGTGGCACCTTGTTTGTGTAGAATATGCAGCCTTGCATTTCTGAGAGTCAGAGCATGGTAGTTTATTGAGATAGTGGTTTGTATTTTGATCTTAATGTAGTCTTGTGTTCCTTCATTGAAATGAAAAAATATTTTGGGTTCAGTGGATTTATGGTATAAAGCCAAAGCCAAAGGTACCCGATGAGGGCCTTCCTTCCTAACTGTTGATTTTGAAATTCTGAATTGAGAATATTCTTGGGCCAGGAAAGGAAGGGAAGAGAAAGAAAGGTCTTTGGGAGCTGAAAAGCAGGAAAAATAGTTCTATGTCTTTAAAGAAATTGAATTACATTGATGTTGTGTGTATATGTCTATGTGTGTGTTTGTGTTTGTGTTTATGTGTGTGTCTGTGTCTGTGTATGTCTGTGTGTCTCTGTATGTGCCTGTGTCTGTGTGTGTATGTGTGTGTATGTATGTTTGTGTGCCTGTGTCTGTGTGTCTGTGTGTGTCTGTATCTGCCTGTGT
>NW_021620702.1:1549301-1595592 GCF_004785775.1 Grammomys surdaster | reverse complement strand
TGTGTCTGTATCTGCCTGTGTGTCTGGGTGTATGTCTTTGTGTGTGTCTGTCTGTCTTTATGTGTGCCTGTGTCTGTGTCTCTGTGTGTGTGCCTGTGCCTGTGTCTCTCTGTGTGTGCCTGTGTCTGTGTGTCTATCTCTGTGTGTATGTGTATCTATGTCTCTGTGGGTGTGTACCTGTGTCTGTGTTTCTATGTCTGTCTGTCTGTCTGTCTGTCTATACACATGCATGTCACAAAGCATGTGTGGAGGTCAGAGGACAGATTGTAGGAGCTGTTTCTCTCCTTCCAACATGTGGGTCCTGGGATTGATCTCAGGTCAGCAGGCTTAGAGACAAGTGCCTTAGCCGCTGAGTCATCTTACTAGCCCTGAATCTGTTTTAAAAGCAGAGATTCTACAAGCCTGGGAGAGGCTGGTGGTATGTAGCAGAGCAGCAGGAATGACCCTGACTCCTTTGTAAACCCTGCCATGAAGCTTTAGACAATGCAGCAGACACCAGACCCCTACTTCTGCTCCTTGGCACAAGTGGACCCAAGTCACTTATGCTTCCGGGGGACAGAGGAAGGAGTCCTCTGTTTGTCATGGTCATGCATGTTGAATTTTTATTCTTGTATTCATCGCATTGAAGATCAGAGATTCTAAAATTTTTAGAAACAAATAGACCTCTATTGCCACATGGGTCTAGGAAGTTCTGGACAACTCCAAACCAGCCTCACACCCCACAGCTGACTTCTCACTATGCTACAAATTAACTAGTCGAAATCTGGTTCAGAATGAATTGAAATGGGTCATGTCGTTTGTTGCACTGAAGGGTAACAGAGTCAAATCCAAATTGCTCACAACTCTTGTTTAAAGTAAGAAAACATAAAAGGGTGGGCCTAGAAGATCTGATGCCAGAAGGATCTGCCCTGGTTTTCCTAACAATAAGAACCAGGGACTTGTACCTCACCTTTCTCCTCTCCACGTTGAAGGATGCCTGCTCTGTTAGCTTTATCTCTCAGGGTCTCATTTGAATGGTATTGCCCTTATTTTTGCCCTTCCTCTTTAAAAGAATGTTTTTGTATTCTGTCAGCCCCTCTGAGATCATGGTGGCTATAGGGCTTCAGTCAGAGGGCTAGAGTCAAGGTCTCTCAGGATCTGGCTCATGTTCAGGTCCTTCCCCAAGCCTGACAAGGCCTGTTCCTTTGCCCTCATGTGTATTGGCATGTTCTCCATTTTCTGTGTCTTCTGATGTTTTGAAATCTTGAAGGCCCTCTGTTTTAGCTTGGGTTTTACTGCTGTAAACAGACACAATGACCAAAGAAACTCTTATAAAGACAACATTTAATTGGGGCTGGCTTACAGGGTCAGAGGTTAAGTCCATTACCATCAAGGAAAACATGGCCCTATCCAGATAGGCATGGTATCGGAAGAGCTGAGAGTTCTACATCTTCGTCTGAAGGCCTTTAGAGAAGACTGGCTTCCAGGCAGCTAGGATAAGAGTCTTAAAGCCCACACCCACAGTGACACACCTACTCCATCAAGGCCACACCCACTCCAACAAGGCCACACCCACTCCAATAAGGCCACACTTCCAAATAGTATCACTCCCTGGGCCAAGCTTATTCAAACCATCACAGCCCCTAAGAGGCTTGTGTGTTAGTCAAAATCCTGACACGCTCTAGCTGGGGATTTTCTCTCACCACACTTTCACTAGACCCCATCCAGTTGGCATGGTAACATGTGTCCACCTCCTGCTCTTGGCAAATGTAAGCAAATATATTCTTCTATCAATGACATTGATCCCTTTCATCCATCCATCCATCCATCTGTCTGTGCATCCATCCATCCATTCATCTGTCCATCCATCCATCCATCCATCTGTCCATCTGTCAGTCCATCTACCTATCCATTCCATATATTCTGGACATATGAATAAGACAACATTGAAAATCCAAAATGATATCAATGATGAATTCCAAGAAGATTTAAATATCCAAAAATCCGCCTGCATGCATGAAGTCCCATTTATTGCACTGTGTATACAGTAAGGGTTTCATTACTGCTGTTATTTTAAAACATAACAACTGTTGAACACCAGGTGTCTTCTATCCTCCCTTCTCTGGCATGATTGGTTAAACACACTGGGTTCATGTCCACAGCAAAGAAACATCCTGCTAATGAATGCTGAGTTTTAAGATAAATGAATTATAAATGAGCCACACTCATAACAAGTACTGGTTCCAGAAATTCTAATGACAGTTATATAAGAACCTGAATATTGTTTCTTCTGTTAGGGCAAGCTTTTTTGATCTAATGGTCATATTTATAGAAAGTTTATGAAGTGTACTCATTTCCACATTCTGTAATGCCCAAGCTGTGTGACATCTTCAGGGGACTGTCCTGCTATTAAATCCCAACCTGCTGTTTCTGCAAAGGAAAGGTTAAAAAAGAAGACCTATGGGGGGTGGATCTGAAAAACAAGACCCTGTTATTTTGCCTGTTTTCTTAAGTCTGGTGTGAACTATGAATGCTGGCCAGTGGTACTCCTTGTGCCCTCGCTCACACACGTTAGTCCTGTTAGCCTTCTGTAAGGACTGTAAACCCTTGACAGTGACGTAAGATGCAAGCAGGGTGGAAGACCATAAAAGGATTCTCAAAGGGTCCTAGCTCTGCCCTGGCTTCTCTGTGGAGGTAGCATCATCACTAACCACACTTCTCAACTTTTCAGCTTAAACACTTTTGATTATTTATTTCTCCCATGGCTCGCTCTCTCTCTCTCTCTCTCTCTCTCTCTCTCTCTCTCTCTCTCTCTCCCTCGCTCTCTTTCTCTTTCTCTCTCTCTCTCCCTCTCTCTCTCGCTTGCTCACTCTCTCTCTTGCTCTCTCTCTCACTCTCTCACTCTCTCTCTCTCTCTCTCTCACCCTCGCTCTCTTTCTCTCTCTCTGTCTCTCTCTCTGTCTCTCGCTCTCTCTTGCTCTCTCTCGCCCTCACTCTCTTTCTCTTTCTCTCTCTCTCTCTTTCTCTTTCTCTCTCTCTTTCTCTCTCTCTCTCTGAAAGGCAGAAAGAAAAGAAGAAAGAAGAGAAAGGAATTCAAGACCTGAAGAATGATATACAAGCGTAAGCCTCTGCTTACTCTCGTTGTTTTGGTTCTTTTGAATGACATCAGATGTTCCAGACCTAGAACAGACATAAAGAGTGACTATGAGATAGTAATGGCCTCAGACAGATGATCCCAGCACAAAGCCCCAGCAAAAGGAGCAAGAAACGGCAGTCAAACTATATAGAAAAATGTCAGAAAAGACTTCCACTCTAGCCAAACACAACACAGACCTTGAGTGGCCGAGGAAGGTCCATCCATGAGATGCTCCTACATCAGAGGTTAGACCCTCCTAGAAAACCAGATGGAGAGCCAGCCTTTCTTCTCCAGCAAGAAGGAGCCATTACCCCACCTCCGTGGTGAAGCCAAGGGCATCCTAGCATCTCACAATGGTGCAGTCCACAGGCTCCCCTTCTGCTGCTCCTGGCTATTCAAGTATCAGAAGAATCTTAGAAGAGGTTTATGGCTCAGCAATAAAGAGGTGGGAGGGGTCATCCTCATCTGTTGGTCAGTGGGAACACTCCTCCCCCCACCCCCCACCCCCACAGTGGCAACCGGGACATCAAAGGGGACTGACCTCATCCAGGAGTCACAAGGTAACATGATAGCTCCTTTTTCTACTCTTGTAGGGCCACTACAGGCAGACAACTACTGAAACACTTGTAATACACAGGGTTGCCATTTATCTCAGTGACTAAGTTTACATAGAAAAACTATTCTATGGAAAGTTGGAGGAGAGCTTCCAAGCAAATGGGGAAAAAAAGAAAGTCAATCAGTAAATGTCAGTATTGAAATGGTAGACATGTTTATAAATGTTAGACAAAGCTTTTACCACATAATATATCATAAATGCATTGGTGAACAATTAGTAATCTGCCCAAAATGCTTGCCCATGAGAAATACAGAAAGCCTCACCAACCCATTAATCAGTAGAAGATGCAAAGAGAAGTCTCATGCAAACCTGAAAAATTAGAACCAACAAGGAGACACAATGGGTGAGATCAACAGTTAAATGAGAATAGAAAGGGGGAAAAAATCAATGAATTGGAAGACAGAATAACAGAAAGAAATCTGTCTGAATAGACAGAAATCTTAAAAGAGAAACCAGTCAATCAACAAAGATCCCAGAATACCAGTGACCATAGAACAGAAGTGAAAGATCTATGGTTCCCTCACTGGATTCTTGGGAGAGAAAAGAATACCACTTGAAGAAATAATCAGATACTTTCCCAATTTTGGAAGAATTTCAAATAAGACAAAATCAAAAGAATCCATGTAGAGCCATGCCATAGGCTTCTAAAACAAAAGACAGATTCTATATAGCAGCCAGGGGAGAATGGTATCTCCTATGGGGAGAAGCAATTCAAATGTCTGCAGGTTGCTTGTCATGAACCATGGAGACTAGGAGGAAATAGCTTTTCTCTTCTTTTTTTCTTTTCCTCCTTTCTTTTCTTTTTTTGTTTTTATTAATCAATGTAGAATCATACTCACAGAAGGGAAAGAAGAAAAAAAAGGTCTCCTTTCAAAAAAAAAAAAAAGGTTTCCTTTCAAGAAAATCCAGGAATGAAGAAATGAAGACGTCTCAGATGAAGGAAACTTAAAAGAATGTGTTTCCAGCTTCTCTGCAAAGACCAGCTAAAGGGTGCCCTCTAAGAAAGAAAAAGAAAACATTAATTAAAAAGGCATTTGATACAACAGGAAAAGGTAAGTGAAAATAGAAGCAAGAATATAACCTTTCTTTTCATCTACAATTTAGATGTGAAAATTCATCTAAAATTTAGATTCTAAATCCTAGCGGATGCTTTAAGCAAAAATTATAACACTGCAGTGCAGATGCGATTGTGAGCACGTGACATAAACAGGGAAAAAGAAAGGACGTGAGGGGAGTAGGTTTTCTATTCTTACTTAAAATGTTAAAACGATGCTGGTAGCCTTTGATAAGTTATGCAAATATGAACGGAACGGAATGAAAAAACACCACACTCTGGGAAAGAATTTGGAAATTCCTATCCCTTTAAAGACTGAAACCACAGCTGTAACACAACCTCGCAATCGCCCCTGTGAGTATTTATCTCAGAAATGGAGACTCAGACTGGGTGTGGTGGGAACAACAGTAATATCAGCACTCAAGAAGCTGGGAGAATGGTTGCATGGCGTTAAAGGCAAGCCTGGACTCTCCAGCAAAACCCCAAAGTTGGAGAAAGAGGAAAAAGGGGTTGTTGAATACGGTGGGGCCGTGTCATACACGAACTCCCAGTGGCTGTGGCTACAGGCCCAAGATATGAAAGAAAAAACAACCAAAGTCTCAGAGTAGGTGGGGGAGGGGCTCGTGAAGTCTCGCCCCTGGCTGAGGAACTCTGGACAATTAGTCTCCAAGCACGGGGGCTCTGCGGAGCTACCCAGGCTCTAGCAGATGCTCTTACATCCAGGTACATACCAGAGAGCATGAAGTGGACCCTGTGAGTTCATAACAAAAGATGTCGAGAGGAAGAGGTAGAGAGAGGGCGGGGGGAGAAGGGATGAACAGGAGAGGAAGGAATTGTGGGTGAATTTGATCAAACTACCTTATATGCATGTATGACGTTCTTAAACAGTGACCAATTAAAATTATAGGAAGGGTGCGGGGCAAGGGAATGAGGGTGGATGCTAAGGGTGCAAAGGGGTCATGCGTGCTCATCACGGAAGAGCTGGAGATGCCTTGCGCTGGGGAACACTGATGTGGTTAAGTGTGGGTAACTAGGTACAGAAAACAAGGAAACATCTTAGCAGGAAGCATTGGGAGCCAGGGGCTTCAGACAGAAGGACTTCCCTTCAGCATCCTTCCCAGCTTCTTCCTATGGCGCGCCTCCTCAGACTCGAGGGTGGCTCTAAATCTGCAGCAGGTGGTGTGTCTAAGTCCATACCGTCTTCACCACAGCTACTGTGATTCTTGTTTTATGTCTGAGGAGCCCAGAGCTCGGAGAGGTTATCTGTTAAATGTCACCCACCTTGTAAGCAAACAGGACTTCTAATCTGAGTCTTTCATCTGGCTAACCTCAACTTTCCAACTCACTTAAGAATCACGGTGTGACGCTTAGATTCCTAAATACAGTACACGAGGACAGAAACGGTACAAGCAAAATCAGGGGAAAGGTGAGTTAAAGCCGGCAGCAGATTCAGAGGAAGGACAGCAAGAGTGATGTGTGGAGCTCTTTGATGTAGGCAATGAGGTCTGATTCTAAGAAAGCAGGCAGGATGGGAGGGTGGTGCAGGGGCGGGCAGGGAGAGAGTGTCAGCCGACTGGGTTCTACTTACCACCAACATTATGGAAGTAACTTGCTTTAAATCAAGACGGAAATTTCTACTTGTAAAGTCAAATAGAGCTGCATAGAAAATCTGTTTCGGAAGCCACTCATGCTTGGATAGACAACATGTTTCCTAGCAGACAGAAATGACCAGAATCATGTAAAAACCACAGGATTTCAAAGAAGCAAATGTTCAGATTTGCTCATTTCCAGTTTCGACATTTGCTTCCCTAGAGCATATGTCCTATAAATAATGTAACACCCAATATAAAACCTGGCGGGAAATACAGCCCATTAAACTTCTCCCATTGTGCTTTCTTCATCTGTCATATGTTTAAATGCGGTTTTATTAACTGTGATAATTGTCCCTTTAACTGCTAATGATAGCACGATACTGGTAAAAAACCAGCTTGAAAGGTCGTTTCCTACCTCCCCCAGCAATCCTGTGAGACTGTGTGTAGGATTCTTGAATTCAGGAAGATTTGGGTTTCTTGTACTTGGGTTAGTTTGGTCTCTGACCAAGAGAGTAAACGAAAGGCTTTACTGACACATGTCTATTCTCTTACACTAATCCCCACAGTTGCTGTGTGAATCCACCCTAATAAGAGATGGGCGAAGTCAGCTCTTCTGTCTGCAGCTCTGAGACTCACGGGTAGGGGGCAGTACTAGCGCTCTCTGGTTCGGAACTCTGGTAGGCAGGGGCACTTGCTTTCCCGTGATTAAAGTGAGTTAAAGTATATTCGACGACCTCTTTTGCCTTGTTCAGAGAAAGAAAAAAAAATACTGATGTTGGTTCCAAGAGATTGGGAGGTGGTTGCTGTTTACTGATCCTAGATTCCAACACCTCCCTGTTGTGTATCTTGATGATTTATCTTACCGATTTATTGTGCCTTCTGACTGGGCGCCTCCTCCCCTCCCAGGAAGGAACGAATTGACTACCTGCTACAACAAATACTTCATGGCCTTTTCACAAAAATGGGAGGGGGTGAGACTTCCTTCCTTCCTTCCTCCCTTCCTTCTTTCCTTCCTCACCAGGTTCTTCATCATGTAGGGGAAAGGTAAGCATTAACGGGATTTCTTCAGAAAGCAGCCATCAACATGATATTAAATAGGCAAACCCCAGCAGCATTCAAGAAAGACTAAGGCAGAATTATGAGTTTGAACTCATCCTGTTCAGTCTGAGATGTATAGCCATACCTTGTCTCATCAAACTAACCAAAAAGATAAAACTAAATGTACATTTTAGGTTTCGTTCTCATGAAAGAACCTTTAAAAATCATCTCAAGAAATTGAGGAAGGAGACAGATGAGAAGCTGCCTTCGTATCACATGACTGTGAAAAGCCAGGAGAGTGAACAGTCCACAGTAGACACGGGAAAAAATGAAGGTTGTCAGAGATGCATAGATGGAGTAGACGCAGGACAGATGAAGAGTGGAAGAAAGCAGATGTGTGTGAAGGAGAAAACAAGCAGGCACCGCAAAGACCCAGGGAAACAGAAGCCTCGTCTAAGAGCAAAGCCAGCAGCCTTGATCAGAAGAATCCAACAATGGCATCCACAGAACAAGCCCACAGTTCTCACTAGCCTCAAATCCACCCTGGGTTTCCATTAAAACAATGACTTCTCTGGCACATCATGTCCTAATTCGCTCCAGAAAAGTCCAGGATGCTGGAGACTGTGCCCCTCAACAGGAGGTTGGGAGTTGGATCTATCACCTGAGATACTTTGTCAGCCTCAAGTCTGAGACCTGCACATGACCCTGGCAGCTGGACTGAGGATGCTATCTGACAGAGCACTTGACATCCAGCCTCGGGTCTCTAGGAGATATCAAATGCTTGGATTCTGAACACACACAAACACACACACACACACACACACACACGTGCATGCACGCACACACACAATACAAAGAGTCAGTACTAGATCAAGCAGAAGAATGACTACCACCGGGAAGGAAAGAAAAGTCTGAGGAACACCATATTCGGACACACTATAAAGGAAAAGGTAAACAAATGTGACCAAATATCCAAGAATTCTGAGAGATGATCAAGTAAGCAAACCTAAGGATTCATGGGGTAGAAAGTGCTGAGATTAAAAACAAAAGGAACAGAGAACATATTAAATAAAATTATATCGGATGGACAGCGAGATGGCTCACCAGGAACAGCTACACCACTCCTGAGTGCTATGTTACCAAATTAACCCGTTACTATTCTTCAGAGACCCTGGTACAATTTGGTACACAAACCTCCAAATATTTACTAACAAATCTGTAAGAAAAGCACCAGCCTGTGACCAACAAAATTGACAGAAGATTACCAATGCTGTTCCCCTCATCGTCCTGCTCAGCTCTTCAAAGCCAGCCCCGCCCACTTTTGTTTTCCACTGCCCGCCCCCCCAGGACCTCTGCCCTTTTAGACAGTAAGTTACATAACTCAAACCCTGACTGTGCAAGCGCAAATTCTCCTTGTCCGGTAACCTTAATTTGTTTACTAAGGCGCCATGAGTTCTGTAACTGACACTCCGGTCTTTGTACTGCAATCGTCGCTGTTTGTCCATCTCCACCTTCATCTTGGCTGCAGCACAAAGATTATCGGGGCCAGCCATGTCTGTGAGGTTCGGGGGGTCGGGGGGAACTGCTGCTAGGATCGTCTGCTTTCACATCAAGTCAGAAACTGCAGCCTCGTTTTAAGTGTCCCATCTCAGGATCTTTCAGGGGAAGCATCTCACAGCCACTGAGGTCTTCTGTAGATAACTTGTCTGAGCAGTGTTGATGAAGTAATTTGTCTTTCTTTTTCCCAGAGAGTTCCGTAGTAACTACACCACTGGCTTCCTTCAACCAAGGTATCCCCAGTCTACACCTCTGCTACTTTTTGCTCACAATATCAAATCCAAAATCGAATTTAGGATGAAGATTTCAGGTGCCCTGTGTACATCCCAAAATAAATACCAAACGTTAGGATGAACTCTTGGGGTGAAGTTACATGAATCTTAGTTCTGCTTTATCCAAAATTGCATTGTGACTGTTAGTATAAGTCCGAACTCAGTGACGTTACTGAGTTCGGATTTATACTAACATAGTGGGCAGGCCTACCTGCCTGTTGCCAGGTAACTGTGGGGCGGAGCATACCTGGCTGTTGCCACTTGACTGTGGGGGTGGAGTTTAGACAGAATACTAACAGTGACCTATGCCTGACCTTTGAACCTTTCTAGGAAAGGTTTCTCTTTCCTTGCCCTAAAGATCAGTCATTCTAGATGATTTCTTTCTCACAGTGGAGTCTATATGAAGCTGTATAATCTTGGACCCACTATAAGGCATTCTCTAGAAGAATGCACCCAAGCAGGCTCAACATTAACCTGAATTAAGATCATCAAATATTCTGGGCTATCCCAACCCATGGCTTTTGTTTTATAAAATGGGTTATGAGCCATCTCCTTTGAGAGTTCTCCACATTAAGCAGAAAAAAAAATTACAGAGAAGGAAAGAAAACAGCTTGCGTAGTTTTCTTAGATCTGGGTCAACTATTTCTTACAAAGAAAAATAATCGACGTCTCTCGGCAATAATTCCTTTTAACATAAGACCCTCAGTACCTGGTGGAGGAAATATATAGGACAGAAGACTGGAAAATTCTAAATGTCACATCTACCCAGTATCTCCTAAGAAATGTCTTTGTTACAAGAAATAAGACATCTACAGACCAAATTCGGGGGCAGAACATTCACGAGAAATAGGCAAAAGATATCATGGTGATTTGAGACCAAACAAAAAGAAGAATGTGAGTGAATTTTAAGGATATAGAATAAAAGCCTCAAATTACTCACAAGCATTCTGGAAGGCTTTTATTTTTAATACTATTTCAAGTAATCAGTATTAAAAATACTGGATTTTAATTAGTTAGAAATTATTCCTCTAGTACCATTCCTGAATAAGGAGGGGGGATTCTAAGCACAGTGCTGTGAAGAGTCCATGATGATACTCCCATGGACAACCCCGATGGGTGACACTGAAGCTGTGTTCCAGGGGTGCTATTTCAAGACCCATGGGAAATGAAGAGAGAAATCAGCATTTTTCTTTTTGGCTTTGTAATTTACATAGTCCAATAAATAGCCTTTAAAATCATCTTAAAGCCTTCACAGACAAAGGCATAGACAAATGTCAGGAGCCATTTTGCCTGTTTCTGTGAAAGTCAGCCTGCCAGGCAGAGTCAAGGTAGATCAGAGTCTATTGGCAGATGTCCTGGCCTACTGAGGCATAGACACAAAGGAGGAGATACACCTGAGGCTCGAGGCGAAGGGTTGAACATTCTATTGACCTTGGTGGAAGGAACAGGGAGGCCTCTGTATAAGAACAGATGCCTTATGTGTATATTTCAGCAATCGTTACTGTTAGCTTGTGGCTTTGCTTCCCATGGTACTGTAGGGTATAAAAAGGCTATAAAAATTAAATTCAGGGCTGCTTCAGTGCTGACCACCAGTCTACCCAAATCTATCTCTTGTCTCTGCATCTTTTTTCTGCCTTTCCTATCTTTAATCTTTGACTGCCCCTCAGAGGCTATTCGACTTTTTGTCAGCCAGCCCAGCACAGTAGATGTTCTTTCATTTGGAGTGTGCATGCTAAGTATATATGTATGTGTGCATGTGTGCCTCTGTGTGTGTGTGTGTGTGTGTGTGTGTGTGTGTGTGCATGTACATGTACATTTGTTTGCAAATGCATAATAGAAGTTTCAAGAGATGAGATGAAAAATGGCAGAAAATATCTTATCGGACAGGAAGACTTGGTTTACCAGTATGCTTTCCATGCAGACTCCTTTATAGGTAATGGTGATGGTCAAGATGAAGGATGACGTACCCAGAAGTTTAGAAGCTACAGAGAGCATCACCGCTCAGAGAGCATCACTGCTCAGAAAGCATCACCGCTCAGCCTCTACTGTCCTCAGCTTATGCATTTCATGGCATATTCTGAGCTGAAATGTCTAAAAATGCATTTTAAAGGACTAAAAAAAAATGATCACACCTCAAGATGGTATCAAAACTTCTCAAACAATACCAAAATAATTTTGGTGGCTTAACAATCATACTTTCACCATGCTGCTGGCTCAGCAGCCATCTGGTACAGGCAAAACCATGACTTTGATCTTGCTTATGCATGCTTTGGGGACATGTTCTTTATGTTTGGATCTCCTCAGTACACAGCTGTCACTTCTCCCTTGAAGCTCACTATTGTTATGTGCCCTCCACAATACCTCTACACGCCTGCCAATCTTACACCCATCTAACACCGTCCCTGGGTCAATGTGCATACGCTCTTGTAGCAAAAGCAAATTTAAACCCTGATCAAAATTAATTAGTAGAAAGAATTCCCAACAAACCAAAGTGCCAATAAATCTATTCTGATAGGTAACCACTGGATAGTTTTTGATTTCTTTTTGTTCCATTTTTAAATCTATGTATTGTGTAGACTTGAGAGCAGGACAGCTGGATGCTCTCAAGGTCTGGCTTTTTTTGTATAACATTTTTTTAAATGCAACATGCACAGATACCTTTTCTGGACTCCTTAAGATTCAGGCCCTGTGTTAAATAAGAGCGTTACAATGTTTACTTTCTGTGTTTATGGTCCATGCATCCTGGTTTAGCTACATTGTGCTTCTGTATTCTCTAACATTGTCTTCCCTTTCACAGGTTTTACAGTAACTTTGTATTCTTCTTGAATACCTTTTGCTTTCTTTTGGCTTGGTAACTGACTTGGACACTAGAGTCTATTGAATATTGAAAATACGTCCCTTGACATGTATCAGGGTGTAGAGGTAGAGGATGGCAGAGAAGACTGTCAATGAATTAAGTTATATGGTAAGACAATTGTAGTAGTCATTCATGTCCATCCAGTTGAAGCGTAAATATCACTCAAATGTAGCCAAAGCGTGGGCTGTCAACACTGTGGTCCAATATCAGAGTGACAGTAAGCTATTCCTAGAAGTGTGTGCACCTGCCAAACACATCAGGGGGCTTGGGTTTGACATTATTTCGTGTAGTCCCCCTGGCAGCCAGAGCCTGGCAAAGAAGGCAGAACTTCCAGCTGGCACTCTGTGTTTACTGGGCTACCAGAGATAATGGATGCATTTGACATTTAGAGCTTGGTCCAAACGCACAACTGTAGCAAATACCAGGCACTGGACTAAGGGACAGCCAGAATGCAGAGATGTGCAGAACATCTCCACAGAGACCTGCCTGGAGCCCTGAAGCCAACAAAGACCACAAAACACAATTGGAAGCTAAGAATGGTGTATGGATTGTGTGCACTAACCATGCACATCCTCAGGAGGAAGAGTAGTGCCAGGGAGCTGAGGCAGAGCAGAGAGTGCCTGTGTGTGTCAGGGGACAGAGCTTTTATCCCTAACAGGCACAAACAGCTTAAGATGAAACTTGCCAAGATGTGCCAAACTCACCTCAGGACTCTCAGTTATCTGTAGAGCCAAACACTTCATTTGACTGGCCACTGAGTAAGTATGGCAGGATTGTGACTGTCAGTATTCTAAAGCTATGAGTGTAATTTTTGCTTATGTCTTTTCCACCTAAAAGAAAGGACAAAAAAATGTTCTTTTAAAGCTTTTCATTATTATAAATGAGATTCTTGTCTCGTGTTGCTAAAGCATGCATTTTGTCCAAAAAAAAAAAAACCGATAAAAACGGGAAAAGATTAATATGAGAAGCCCTGCTGTGCCCACCGTCTGAGGTAAACCCATCAGGATTTGGGTTAGTATTTTTCCATTCTCATTTCAATATTGGTTTTTGTCATCAACTCAGAAGTATGTAACGTAAAGTACGCAGAATAAAAATGTTCCTCGTGTAGTACCCCCATTTTACTCTGATCACCCGAATACTGTGGTCACCATCCTATCAGGTTTCTTCCTGGGTGTCCTTTGTAACAGAGCCTGGCATCCTAGTGCAGCTCATTGCAATTCACGCCGACAACCTTGTATCGTTGAAGCCTGTACATTCGGATGCTAGAAATAGCGGATGATGATCAAGACGATGAGGCATTTTTGGAAATCTGTTCCAACTAATACGTCTTAGTCCCCTGGCATTCCTTCCATTATAAATTAATCTTGCATCTATTTGCTTGGGTGCATCTTGCTTTTCTCTTTCTCTAGAACTCTGCAGGGGTCCCAGTCTGGAAGTGTCCACTTAACAACTGGTATTTGAAAGCAGTGAAGTCGGCTGCTGTGGGGAAACATGATTCTCTCTGCCCTTAGTATTTAAACTGGGGCTGGAGAGATGGTCTGTGGAAGATATTCTAGGAAGAAATGGTATTTGGCAGTAAGTAAATTAGCCTTGTTCTTATCAAGCTACAGACTTCTGTCTGCTTTAGTTTTTAATCTTTCCTCTAAGAATTTGTGGACCCATATACAAAGCACGCTAGCATCAGCGAGATTTAACACATTCACATTTTGGCATGTGCTGAGAAACCATTCAGTTAGAATGTTTGAAAAAAATGGTGTTCAAAGTTGTCAAATGTTCAAAAATTATGAATCTAATTGTACTTGGGGACAGTCCTATTTTTAAGAGCTGTAAATACCTGGGCATTTTTAAGAGAACTGTATAAGCAGGCTGGATGAAATGTCGCTATATTTGCTATACTGACACACAGGGTGATGGGGTGGGTGTGAGCTGATCGGAGAGTCTATGTTAGCAGTTCTCAACCAGTGGATCGTGACCCATTTGGGGGATAGAACCACTCTTTCATGGGGGTCATTTAAGACCATAAGAAAACACAGATGTTTACATTATGATTCATAACAGTAGCAAAATTGTGAAGTAGCAACAAAGTAATTTTATGGCTGAGGGTCTCCACAACATGAGGAACTGTATTAAAGGGTCTCAGGGTCAGGAAGGTTGAGAACCACTGGTTTACATGGAGCTCTGTCCATCATATTGAGACAATGAAGTCAAAATGAAGGAAACATGAACTCGTGTTGGTTCTTCAATAATGAGTAACAGGTAGCACAGGGACAAATAGGAGCCGGAGAGGTCACAGCAGGGATCAAATGCCTTGGATAACAGTCATTGAAATTCAGTTCCTAGGTACTTGTGACAAGGAAGGCTGTGGCAAAGATAAATGTAGCTGGTTACATGGGCAGTTTATTCAAAGCAGGAAATCTGTACCATGAGATACAAAGAGAGAGAAAACTGAGGCCAAAGAAAGTCACAGGTTAGTAAAATGCACTGGTTTTAGTGTTTTGGTGATGTGAAATGGCCCAAAGACAAAGGGGCAAGCTCATGGTTAGCACTTGTAGCTTGCAGCTAGGCTGCTTCGTAAACCACCGGTTACGCTTACAAACAGCTCTGGTTTGCTTGAAAATTCTTTCAGAGACTTTCTAGGCTGTGAGCTCATGGTCTCTTTGAGCAAGAGACTTCAGTATGATAAACAGAAACCTGGGGATTAGCTTCTTCCAGGTTTAGCTTGGAATAGGTGAACAGAGCTCATTCTGTGATGTTATTTCCAGAGCAACACAGAGGGTATGCTAGTGTTTGCATAACAAGAGCAAGACAGTGAAGAAGAATGAGCCTTCTTTGACGATGTGAGTGGGTGACAACAGGTCACATACTCACCTACAGAAACAATACCCATAGAAACCACTTCAGGTGAACTCCCTGTCATGATCTATGCATACATTGAACGCACGTAAGTCATTACGCTATCCTTTGATTCTTGAAGAAAATGAATCCGTTCACCGAGTGACCATTTATCAGTCAGCTATTTGTGGACCTCCACTGGACTAAAAACCACAAAGCACATGACTAAAAGATTCATGTGATGCGCAGCAACTATGTGTATACCTTGAAGAAGCAGTTGCCTGCTGTGCACTTTGCTGGTTGCCTCTCTAAATGTTATTTCACCGGCTCAGCGGCGTCTCAGAAACTGACTTCTGAAATAGACTCAGATATACCAGCAGGTGCACAAATGACCTGGATAAGGTCCACAGAGATTGGAACCTGTACGGATAATCAGCATCAACCCAAATCTCCTCCCTCCATGTATCCTTCCAGTGCAAACAGCTGTATCCCTAACCCCTCTTCCTTCCAACATGTACCTTCTCATTGTTCAGTATGATTCTTTTTTTAAAAATTTATTTATTTTATGTATTCACCATTGCTTTCTTCAGCCATACCAAAAGAGGGCATCAGACCCCATTGCAGATGGTTGTGAGCCACCACGCAGTTGCTGGGAATTGAACTCAGGACCTCTGGAAGAGCAATCAGTGCTCTTAACCACTGAGCCATCTCTCCAGCCCCAGTTCAACTCTAAAATCCTTTATTCATTGATTCTCTCTAGTGTGTTGGAGGGGAGGTACAGGGTTGGGAAATGAATCAGTATGTCCCTGTGCATATGGGGCTCATAATCCACCCTGAGCTCAATTTTCAGCCCTAGATTTTATTTTTCCAAATCGCTTAAACTTCTTCAAATAGTTGAGGTTTTCTTAATATAAATCACTCTTACAGAGAACAATTGTTTTTAATGATACAAAGCTGTGCATATTTTACAGGCGGATAGAACGTAGTTCTGCTTTGCTGATAATTCAGAATTTCATTTTGCAATTGTTATTTGATATCTCGTTTTGGCTTCCATACAGCTTCTTCTAAAGGTAATTGCCCTTGCTTATTAAAATTCAATAAATTTACTCCTAAAATCATCGTGTGTACCTCAAAAACAATTTTTATAATAGTTATTAAAATGTAATGAAATTGGTCATTTTTATCTAAAGCAAACTTGTTCTCTGTTTAAATTTCCTATTTTCTTAGTGATTGGCTAAGTTGTTTTATTTCTTATTTTCCATGAACCCAGAATGGTGTATCATAGATGTTAAAATTTCTTTTGTTGACAAAAAGAAGGGAAAAAATTACCTTTTTTCAAAAAATAATAACAAGGCTATAAATGAATGCTTCTTTTCAGCATCCAGGCACACCTTGACTTAGCATTAAAACTGCCCTTAATTTAACCCATCTGTTCAGGGTCCATGAGTTTATTTTTAATGCCACCATTTAAGACAGCCTGGAATATTTCATAGTCAAATTTATCAAAGAACACAATATTCCCAGTATAATAAACACATGTGTATTCACCACTAAGGCATCTTTTCTAAAGTGGTCATATTTAAGTCTTGCTTCTTTCTCACACCATTTGAGAGAAATTCCGAGAGTTTTACGTGGGGGAGGTTTAACCACCAGTCCCGTGGTTTATTCTGTTTGACGTTTGAGTTTAAATCTGTAAACTGACAGCGCAAATTGAATACGAAATCAAGGATGAGCAGTAGATTTGAAAACTTACTAGTAGTAAAATACGAGATACATGAACTCTTAGTGATGATCCAGAGCTGTGAAGGTAACAGAGAACAAAGCTACCTCATTGTACTGTCTGTCTGCCTTGCCTGGGAGGGGCTACCACAGTTGAAAGAGCTTTGTTTACCTTTTGCTACTGCCCCCTTTAGACCCACAGATACCTGTAGTCCTGGAGTGATAGTCCCACAGTGACTGCGGGGCCACACTTAGGGGACAGTGAAGGGACTGCAACCGCCCATGCCTGTGTCAGATGCCCAAGCTCTCCCTGTGGATCTTCTTCGCAAAGCATCCTGGGAGTTTCTCAGAAAGACCTGATTGCGCAGTCTTGGCTGATAATTTCAGTCTTTATAGTTTGGAACCAGACATTTCCTGTTTCTTTGGGAATCCTGGGTATTTATTTTTAAAGCTCCAAATCAGAAGTCTTCTGTGCTCTAAACCTTTTTATTTTACATGAGCTTTACATCAAAGATACATGACTAGGTAATCTTCAGCTTGTGAGAATGTTGTAACTTAGCCTCTGGGATAAACATGTTTTATGCAGGGTTTTTTTTTTTTTTAAGTCTTTTTATCACTAATAAGAACCTGAAGACAGTGGCTAGGATATAAAGAGTATAAACTTTCACACACAGGTACACACCCTGTTTCTAGTTTATACCACCTTTTAGAAGCATAGAAGAGAGGCCGTTCCCTTCACAGCTGCGAGCATCCTCAACAGGCTTCCGCCTGCATCCCTCATGCGATGAGGCAGCCTTGACTGGCTAGGCAGAATACTAAATACATGTGCATTGCCCTCCTACTTCTGGACCAGTAACCATCGGGTGTAGACTTACCCTTCCTCCCTCAGTGTGACCTTAAGCTGCAATTTCCCCATTTGAAAAATGACTAGGATTGACTAGATGGTTGCTATGTTCTCTTCTTATAAGAAATTAAAAAAAAAATAAAAAGACACCTTGAAAAAATGGAAAATTGTGTTTTATCTTCTAATCCTTTCTGAGTGATCAGAGTAGTTAGCCGATTTGATAATCAGTAGATAAGATAGTGTATATTAAAAACCACGAAGGGTGTGGCTCGGTGAATGGAGCATCTGCAGGTGAATCTCATTCCTAACATGAGGAACAAAAGATTGCTGCCTCAGGACAGGGCTAAGAGATGAGCTAAAAGGGCACATCGCTCAGCTTCCGTTGTCTACACCTAAAGTGTAGTGGAAGGCAGGAGAGGCTTGTAGGAAGGAGGTGGAGCTTCTGGGGGAGGCAGTGGGAAGATGTTCTGGGATGTTCTTCCTACAGAATTATTTGCATATACAGAAATCACAGAATAAATGGCAAATTAGGGAGAAAATAGCTAAAAAGGAACCTTTAAATAATTTACTGATTTAGAATAAAGTGTCCAAATTAATTCCTGGGGATGTCTTGTTGACTTCAAATCACCCAGAGTGTAGCAAAAATTACCTTTAAATAATTTTAATATTAAATAATAGTGAATTAGCATTAACCATGAATATCAAAGAACATGGCTGGCCACAACTCGGAGCCTTGGGGCTGTTGAACATCCCACCCAACCTACTCCATGGCCTATCTCCTATCTGCTTATGCACATCTCCCTGCAGCTGGAACATTATATGCCTTATACACCAATTTATTCAAATAGTCACCCCAAGGTTTTCCATTAAGCTGAGTCCAAAATGAGCATCTCTCCTAACGCCCACTTTGAAATAAGCATATCACGCTACAAGCTCGGACCAGTTGACAAACGCCAGGAAAGGGGAGAATAGGAAATGTCTATTTCTCAGTAAAGCTTATCCATGGCCAAGATTCCAGCCATGGGTACATCTCTGAGGGGTCAGAAGCATAACACTGATAGTGCCTTGGCCTCCTCAAGGAATGATTTGCCTGCAAAGAGAAGTTCACTTATACCTGAGGGAACAGGTTACTCTTGCACAGGCTCCGGTTCCAAGGTTAATGTATGCTCTCCGGTGCTAAGGACCAGCCTCAGCCTGGAGAGGGTTTCTGAGGAAGAAGTGTCTGGGAACAGTGAGACAAACAACTCATAGTCAAATCCTGGGTCCAAGCTAATGGTCTATGTTCAGCTCAAGACAGCTATTCAGATTATGCTCTCTCTCTCTCTCTCTCTCTCTCTCTCTCTCTCTCTCTCTCTCTCTCTCTCTCTCTGTCTCTTGTTACTGACAGCCTTTTCTTACTACCCTAAAACCTCTCTGGATTGCTCATCTCTTGCACATCAAAAACCCAGTCTTTTATTTACAAATCAATTCAGTCAATACCCCCCAGGTTCCCATTTGATTATCCCATGACCCCAGACACTTGATTCTTAGAAGAAGATAACAAGCACAAGCACAGACAGTAAAATAGCTGGGTTGGAACTTGCCTTAAAATTACCATTCCTACCATGCCTTGGCCTGGGCCTAAAATCTCTCTGTTCTAGGCTGACCTTGAACTCAGGAATCTGTTTGCCTTTGTAAGCCCAAACTAAAAAAACTTAGCTGGGTGGGATCTTGCCCTGTGATCACCACTCTCTAATTTTTTTTTATCCCCTTCCTTTGTATCTTTCTGACAAGCTGGCTCAGAGTGCAGCTGCCTCTGATTTTCTAGGTCCACAAAGACCCTCATATAATTCATATTGCATCCTTACAATTTTTCATAGTTGAGAAACTATGTATTTTTGAACTCATGTTTTCAGAGTTCTTTCCTACAGCCTTGAGGGCTGTCCTGAATGTCACATCTTTCTACTATTTCGCTGAGACATTAGACACAACCTTGCCTTACAGACTAATGCTGTCTTTCATTATTATGGAGTCATTTACCTTGGCAGAGAAGACATTCCTCGAAGGAGGAACATGAGACTGTATACATTATTATACAAACAAGCCTTATGCCTACAGCAACCATCAGTATTTTGGAAGCTCACCGCCTGCTGGCTCTGTTCCAGGAGTGAGAACTATGTCATTCCATCCCGTACACAGCCAAGCAGGACTCGGCACTCAGGGATCCATCAAACTGATTCTGTACCCCACGAGGAAAAAGGAAAAGTGAGAGCCCAATTTTAGTGACCACATGTGCTCTCTCTTATGGAGATTCTGAGTCCTGTCCCATCCAGAACTCTGGGACTTATTCTTGAGCCCAGCATGGACTGGTAAGCCAATCTGCAGCATCTTCAATTTTTTTTTTTTAATCTGTGAAATGAGGATGATTCTTCACTTCAGAATGGACTTGGAGGTTATTGAATTAATGTGCATGATACTCACAGAAAAAGCAGAAAGAACTACATAAGTGCCAAGAAGTATTATTATCACACATCCGAGTTGCTTCGTCTGGTTAATTTCCTGGTGTGGCAGACAAAGGAGATGCTGCATTATGTCTGAGGGTGTTGACTGCCATGTTGTGGTTCCAATGTGCCATGATTACTTAACACTGTTCACAGAGTCACAAGAGTGAGGTTTGTTTTTTTTTTTTTTTATCCACAGACAAGAATAGTATCCACTAAGTAACATTCTTCATCCCACAGCTATGGGAAAGCATTCTTGGGGTTTTAAAATTCCATATTGAACAGCATCCTTCTTTGCCACATAGACTATGAGGATGCACCTAGTATAGGTAAACTGAAAAAAATAAAACCATTTGTGTTCACTTTGTTACTGGAATATTCCACATCCTCAGATAGGTACCAAGTCCAGACAGAAGTAGACTGCTTTATAGGAACTCATAGTCTAGTTCAGGAAATAAATCAAAACACAGACAGCTAGATTCAAAGCTCTGATTGCATACTATCACCAAGATACAGAGGTCCCTTAGCAGTGTGCTTATAAACACACATGCTATTGCCATTAAAAATACAGACTCCAGGAAGAAATAGAACACCTTAATAATATACTTTAAGTAGAGATATGATTTTTTTTCAATTGGATTTTTTAAAATCTAGTCATTGATTAGCTTCCAACAACATTTCTCCCCCTCTTTCCTCACACTCTGTAGTCTGGTGTCTACATCTGGTTCAGCCTCAGAGCTCCTTGCAGCTCCCACAGTCTCCAGGGCTTCACACATGCCAGTTGGTTGACAAGGTGTCTAAGTTAGGGTTTTACTGCTGTGAACAGACACCACAACCAAAGTAGCTCTCATAAAAACAACATTTAATTGGGGATGACTTACAGGTTCAGCAGCGGCATAGCAGATGAACAACAGCAAGAAAGTGAATGAATGTGTGTGCTCCAAAACTGATAAAGTACGAAGCTTAGTTAGACTCAAGAGTATGAACCCTAGGCTGGGGCAATAGCTCAGTAGTTAACAGCACTTGCTTTTCTAGACCAGTGTGATAGTTTGTACATACTTGGCCCAGGGAGTGGCACTATTAGGAGGTGTGGCCCTGTTGAAGTAGGTGTGTCACTGTGGTCATGGTCTTTAAGACTCTCACCCTAGCTGCCTGGAAGTCAGTATTCTGCTAGAAGCCTTCAGATGAAGATACAGCACTCTCAGCTCCCCCTGCCCCATGCCTGCCTGGATGCTACCATGTTTCTGCCTTGATAAAAATGGACTGCACCTCTGAACCCATAAGCCAGCCATAATTAAATGCTGTCCTTATAAGAGTTGCCTTGGTTATGATATCTGTTCACAGCAGTAAAACCCTAAGGAAGACAACCAGGCTCTGTGTTCTAATCCCAGCGCCCACTGTGAACAATTCACAACCTGAAAGTCCCATTCCAAGGGACTTTCTCTGACTCCCTCTTCTGGCCTCTGTGGGCACTGCATGCACATGGCACATAAACTCAGACAAACGTAAGTATAAAAATAAATAAATAAATAAATAAATCTTTTTAAAGAATACTAAACTAAATTATGCCTCAAGTTAGAATACTAATCTATCCTCTAAACTAAATTATGACTATATGTAGAGTGTACAATAAAGCTCACTTTTTTTACACTATACCACCTTAACAGATACGTACTATTTTTGCCATAATGGGTTTCCAGATTTTATACAATACTGTGGAAACAAAAGTATCAGTCTTTGGTGACATAAAACTTTTAGGGTATTATTAATGATAATTTTACATTAAACTCTCTGATCTATCTCATTCACAACGCGGGGGAAAGAGAGACTTACTGGCATGTTTGATCACGATATCCGAATCGAATGCGCGTTCTTCAAAAATTTTAACATATGTTGTCAGTCTTTCATTTTTCCGTGAAAAATCCATTTTGACACCGATTCAAAGCCACTCTGTACGAATGCTATTTTACTGCCTGTAATTATGTACTTCCTGCTGCTCCACAGCTGCTCACTGGACAGCGAGGCAATCTATTAACAGCATTTTTTTAGCATCTTCTAGCAAAGGACCGGGGCGCTGGGATGACAGACACTGGGGAAAAGTCTGATTAGTGTTATGTATGGCCTCGGGCAGTGTGCAGTCTGGTCTGATGTGCACCAAAACCATAACGTTAGTGGGATAAATCCCTACCCGCCAACTCAAAAGTATGGAATGTGCTTTTCTTTCTTTGCTTACTACTCAATGTGTCCTGGGTGTCTGTAGAACCAGTCACGACAGAACACTTCTTAAAATGCAGATTCTCAGGCCTGGGCTTGACACGAATGGACCAGAATCAGGATTTCTCAGGGTCTCCGAGATAGCTCTGCAAGCTGGAGTTGAGGAATACTACTCTGGTAGAATATTTTTTCAAAATAGCTGTGGGGCACGTGGGTCATGCCACCAGAGGAATGGGCGTGGGACTGGTGAGGTAGACCATGGTGGGACCCCAGAAATCTCTTCAAGATGGACAAAAATAGAGCCAGGTCCCTCCTTGTCTCCAGGCCTGCCTTTGGGCGCATAACCAGAACTCCCTACCAGGCGATCACAAGCAGTCAGTCACATATCTTGCACCTGAACTGCCTCTCCGTTCTCATGAGGCATGAGGCATTTTAGTAGACTTAGGCTTCAGCCAATGAGCTTCCTTCCCTTCCTGGATATTCTCATGCCCTTCCCCAAAATTATATAATCCTTGGTTCGTTGCCTATAAAGTATATGCATTCAAATCCACCCCCAGTAAAGAAATATGAACAAGCTAAGATCTTTGGAGAGTTGCTTCATTAAAGATTGCCACTGGGAAGGCCTTCACCTAAAGGAGCCATAGCACTTAGAAGGCCGCCCCCAAATCCCATCCCCCCTCACCACCTCACCCCCTCACCCTCACTCCCAGCCCCACTCTCTCCAAACCACGCCAGGATCCTGCCCATCCTTGAACTTCTGTTCTGGAAGGGAAACACGGACTGCGGACCTCGATCCCGGACTTTGCCTTGTCCTCCCTGAGCAGGTGTATCAGCAGCATGGAGACACCACCAGAGGAGAGGCAGAACCCGGGACCATAGCAGCTTACAGAGGACCTACACTGATCACCTGATGACACTGATAAATGATAAAAAGCAAATGAAACTGAGACCTACAAAATCACTTCAGAGGTCCAAACCCTAGAGCACATACTTGTAACCGATGTTTCTTTTGTAACGGCCGTCAGGTTCTGTTACTTTGTAAAGGCCGGCCAGTTCTGCTGCTCCGGTCCGCAGGTCAGGGTCTAGCAAGAGAGAGAGAGTGGGGACGGAGGAAGGGGGAAAAAGGGGCGAGAGACGCAAAAGATAGATACAAGACAGAGTCCGGTGGAGTCTCTTCAAGTCTCTTCTTTATTCTCCTCTCTTCTTCTATATTCTCCTCACTCCTTCAGTCTCCTGACACTTCCCACCTTCTACCTTCTATCTCTCTCCTTCTACCTGTACCTCCTTTCTTCCATCTACCTCCTCAATAGAAAGGAAATCCTGGGTATTTATACCCTTTACCACGTGACTTGCCCTTGTGGACAATCTCAACTGAAGGCACTATGTCATGTGCCTTGTAGCCATGGATACCAGGAGCACCTTGCAGCTGGGGGCACTAAACAGTGTAACAAGATGTTCATCAGAGTGTGCTCAGCTATTGCAGGCTGTTGAAAACAAGTCTCTTGTCAGGGTATATGGCTCGAGATGGCTGTAAAGATGATAGCCACTTTCAGCTAAGAGTCGGCTCCCAACACATACTGTGCAGCTTTTATCCCAATAAGTAAAGGAGCAAATGATCCCGGTACATTGAGATATGCAATGGCATACAATTCACAATAAACAACACCAAAACATATATAAACTCTGAATAATCCATCCTCTACACTGAAGAGGAAGAGAATAATGTGTTATAAATTGCACTGGTTATAGAAGTACTAGTTTTGAAAAGATTTTAGAATTATAATCTAGTGCTGCCCAATTAAATTCAGCTGATTTTATTTGACATTTTCTCTGTGTAATGAGTGGTACTTTTGCTACAATGATTCACTAACTGAAACTACAAATATTAATTTTCTGTCACATCAGAGACTTCATTGAGACCACAACCATATGATTTGGCATATCACAAGTGATATTTAAACTATTATTCTAATAGTTATTATTTTAATTATAGAAATTATGTAAATAAGAATACTGGAGTCGTAGAGTCAAATAAATTAAAACACGCTAGAATATTTAAAAAAAGATGAAAACTTGTTTTCAAAGCAAAGGTGGTTAAGGGAGATTTTGGAGTTTACTTTTTAGAGATTTGATTCTACGTTTACCTCAAAAAAGGTGAAGAATGAACAACTGCTTAATGAGAATGGAACAACTGGATGAATACTGTTTAACTTGTTACTCTAGAGCAGTGATCTCAACCTTCCTAATACTGACACCTTTAATAGTTCCTCCAGTTGTGCTGACCGCCAATCATAAAATTACTTTGTTGCAACTTCATAACTGTGGTTTTGCAACTGTTATGAATCATGCTGTAAATATCTGAGTTTTCTTATGGTCTTAGGCAACCCCTGTGAAAAGGTCATCAATCCCACAAAGGGTTGTGACCCGTAGGTTGAAAGCCACTGCTTCAGATGAAATAAATATATTGAGGTTTTATATTTCAAGTGTACTGTTCTCAGCATATCAATAGTATATAATTCTATACTTATAGTTGAGACTAAAATTAAAACATTTTGGGTCTTTTATTGGTGGCTTTTACCCTACAATTGTAACAAGCAGAATATACTGTTATTTTGTAAGTGTTAATCTCTTCCATTATAGCCCTTTAAAAACCTTTAAGATTATTACCGTAGATTCATGAAGAAATACCCACAAATCTCCATAGCTTCAAAACAAGAAGGATTTGAGTTTGTGTGTGTAATATTGGACCTCCTTGCTCTTATAGTCACTGGAGATTCAGTTCTTGTCACAGGCTCTCATGATTAGAATTGTAGGGAAAAGAACTCAACACTACCCTCTCTAGCTATGAAACCTCTTCTTGGAACTGACACATTTCTCTGTAGTCCTCACAATTTATTGAGAAATACAAGTCATGTGGTTGCCAAAACTAAAAGGAATTAGAATGATAAGGCTTCCTCGTGGAGAGGCACAGAACTAACTAGTTGACTGCAGCCACATCAAGTAGCTGGTTAAGACCTCCAGACGCATATGCAGCAGAGGATGGCCTTGTCGGACATTAATGAGAGGAGAGGCCCTTGGTCCCGGGAAGGCTTGAAGCCTCAGTGTAGGGGAATTCCAGGACAGGGAGGTGGGAATGGGTGCCTGGGTGGGGAGCACCCTTATAGAAGCAGGGTGGAGGGAAGGTTGAATAAGGGGTTTCCAGAGCAGAACCCAGAAAAGGAGATAACATTTGAAATTTAAATAAATAAAATATCTAATAAAAATATATTTAAAAATAAAAAGAAAAGAAGGAAGGAAGGAAGGAAGAAAAAAGAAAGAAAGAAAGAAAGAAAGAAAGAAAGAAAGAAAGAAAGAAAGGAAGGAAGGAAGGAAGGAAGGAAGGAAGAAAGAAAGAAAGAAAGAAGCCAATGACTATTAATCCCCAGAATCTACTACAGTGGAGAGAGCTTCACCACAGATTGAGCAGTACAGTAGCCGCGGTGGTCACACTAACAGTAAATTCTTTGAGGCTCAAATTTTACTTCTTCTGACTTTTCAGTTCAAACAAGTATCCGAAGAATGACACCCAATCATATTCAAATCACCATCCAGAGATCTCATTAGCTATCTTTTTCCACAATCGATCATGACTTTTTCAAATGAAAATGTCTTAACCTTCAAAGCATCCTTATTAGTCAGCTAAGTATCAATATAACACAGTTCATTACGGTTCATAGTTCTGAAGGTTTGAATCAATGAGCAGAAGGGCACATTGGCTAGACCCATGTTGAGCAACATGGTGAGTGAACAAAGTGTAGGGACAGCTCATATCACAGAAAGAAGGATGGGAACAGGAAGAGAAAGGGGTGAGGAAGGAAAGAGTGTGGCTCACACCATCCATCACACTCCATGGCCACCCAATAAACTCCACGCCTTAGACATCCACAATGTCTCCCAACACCACCATTCTGGGGAACAGGTCACTACCACATGAGCCTTTGGGCTCTGTTTGACAACCAAATGATAGGGGCATCCAGCTTGGCAGCAGTGGCAGGAGATACATGCCACTGAATGATGGGTATGGTTCTCTTCTCCTTTGTACACTGAGCGGAAGGAAAGAAATCTTCTCTTCTGCATTTAAGTGTTTACTGTTCTAATACTTAGGTAAGAGCACATGTTGTTCCTGCAGAGGAACAGAATTCACTGCCCAGCACTTGTGCTGTGAGGCTTACAGCCCCCTGTAACTCCAGCTACAGGTGGAGGATCCAATTCTCGTATGGCCTCCACAGGGACCACATACACAAACGATAAAATACATTTTAAAAAGGAATAGAGAACTTGAACTCACCACTTCAAACAGGTTAGGAGGATGTAGTATAATATATTCCCCACAAGCCTGGTTCTTTGTCCTAATAAAAGGAGAGGTTCTCTGTATTGCAAACAAGAATTGCAATATGTTTGGCAAAAGTGCTTTTAGAAATGTGAGTGAGTGAGTGAGTGAGTGAGCAAGTGACAGACAGACAGACAGACAGACCGACCGACCTTGGTACACATAGCACTAGATGAAATGTCTCCATCAAATCCCTCCCCTCAGAGCTCAGGAAACCCCATGGAAGAGGAGGCAAAAAGAGTTTAAAAGCCAGAAGGGATGGAGGGCACCAGGAGAACAAAACCCTCTGAATCAACCGAGCATGACCCCTGGGAACTCACAAAGACCAAAGCAACATGCACATGACCTGCAAAGACCTGCAGCAGGTCACCTGTGTATATATATTATGGCTTCCAGATTAGTGTTTTTATGTGATTCCTGAGTGATTTTAATGCTTGAGTGTCTGATTTTTGTGCCTTCTCTTGGGCTCTTTTCCTCCTGTTGGTTGGCTATGTCTAACTTCAATATGATATGTTTTGTTTTATCTTAGTATATTTTATTTTGTCATGTGTGGTTGTTATATCTTAAAAGCCTGTTCATTTCTAATGAGAGACAGAAAGGAAGTGGATGGAGATAGAAGGGGGAGTGAGGAGGAACTGGGGGAAGTAGAGAGAGTGGAACATTAATCACAATATATTATGTGAGAAAAGAATATTTTCAATAAATGAAAAAATATGTAAGCATAATGCTGAAAAAGCTATGAAGGCTGTTTCTTATTTTTAATTATCTTGGCCTCCTGTTGTATAAATATATGCAAAATTAGAATAGTCTCACTTTTTTTTTCAGGAAATAGCCATGAACACTAAAATAGTAGAAGCCAAAATAGAATATATAGGAATAGGCCAATGTGCCAGTCTGTGTACATGAAAGGTAAATGTGTGTCCTACCAGTGGAAGAATTCCAGTTGATGATAGTTTTTACATTCCATAGAGTGAAAGAATTTAGGTCAAGTCGATAGACTGAGACAGGAAGACAGCACATTAGGTTGAACCAGGAAGACAGCACATTAGGTTGAACCTAAAGAGATACTAGATATAGAATTTAAAAGAACTATAAGATGGTAGAAAATCTCGTCCTCACCTGCTCAGAAACTTCTTATTGATAACCAGTAAATGCCAAAATTGAGGGAACCAACCTCAATTTGAAGCTACAAAGTAATCAAGACTTCAGTCACTTTTCTCCAAATCTTGTTTAACAAGAATAATTACAATGAGGTTATGGACATCAGTCACTGGGGGTAGAGGTTACAGGTTACAGGAAGCTCTCAGGACTCCTGATAATCTTTACGTGTTTTGTGACTCTTGTTTGGAATGTATTTGACCTGTAAAAACATGAGATCCTTTGGGGTCATCCCCACAGGTGCTATTTTCTTGTCAATGGAAATCTCATTCTTGTGTATGCAACGGTACCCTTCTTGGCCTTGTCAGCGTTGAAAGGGGCTTTGCTTCTGAAATCTCTTACATAAAGGGAAGTCTAGTGTTATGATTTGAATCTCAAATGCCCCCCCCCCCGACAGATTCATTTCCTCACTTCTGGGTTCACAGTCTTTGCTATTCTGAAGGCAATGGAGCCTGTAGGAGGTGAGGCATGACTGATGGTGTCAGGCCACTAGGGATGGGCCTTTGAGAGCTATACCCTCCAGCAACTGCCCTGTTCTGTTTCCTACTCTACCTACTACCCCCATAGCTGCAGCCTCTCTACCCTATCTCCCCTGTCATGATAGGCTGAATTCCTTCTGAAACCAAGAACTAAATAAACCATCTCCACCTTAAGATATTTCTGTTAGTATTCTGTCTAAACTCCACCTCCACAGTTACCTGGCAACAGCCAGGTAGGCCTGCCCACTATAAAAGGGGCTGCTTGCCCACCTCCTCTCTCTCTTGCTCTCTTGCTCAGTCCCTGCCTGCAGGTTTGCCCATCCCCTCTCCCCTCCCCCCTTCCCTTCCCCCTCTCTCCACGTGGTCAAGGCCGGCCTCCACTCCTCTACCTCTCTGCTCTCTCCCCCTCCTCTTGCTCTCTCTCTCTCTTAATAAACTTTCCCTTGTGGAACCATTTGGTCTGCTGTGATCTGTCCAAGCTGCGCGTGATAACCTTTCAATTTCTGTTGTGTTTGGTCACAGAGATGTTAAGTAACTGACACACAGTTTAGACTTGGATGAGTTATGAGGCTCTCTGAAACCAGAAAGTCCAGGGCTGGAGCTACACTGTCCGTCTTGTTCCGCATTGTCAGTGTTGTGAGGGAAATGGAATGAAATGTTAAGGAGAGGAGTGTACACTTGGTCCTTCTCTGAAAGCCTCCTAGCTAAGTGACATTCATACTGTTCTTTCTCCTTTCAGAGGGATATATCTCACTCAAAACAGAGGGAGGATAACACTGGCTTGGAAATAATACAAGAAGGAGGGATTCTGGCTTTCCCAAAATGGTGTTTTCATTTTCTGGGGGTAATGAAGTGTGTAATGCTTGGGCAGCTCCAAAGAGAGTTGACATGATAGAGGAAGGATCTGTAGTGGATTTGTCAGAAATTAATGCCCTGGTGTTTCTAATTTCATCTGAACACCAATCTACAGACAGATGCAAAAAGTCAGTGTGAGATGTCCTGTGATGTCATTGTGAGATGTCCTGTGATGTCAGTGTGATGTCAGCATGAGGTGTCCTTTGATGTCAGTGTGAGGTGTCTTGTGATGTCAGTGTGAGATGTCTTGTGATGTCACTAGGTTGCCGGCAGGAAGCGAGATGACTTGATGATAGCTGTGTGAAGGAGACTGATAAAATTACACATGGCTAAGTCCATATGCTCACTGAAAGATGTCAAGCAAGTGTAACCTCCAATCTTGTTGTTCCCTCTAGGAAGGTCCCACTCCTTCAAGAATTTCCCATTGATTGTCATGAACTCAACTTCAATGTGAGATCTCCCAGTCAATATGCCAATCTGTACAGGGGACCATCTATCTTATCATAATTTGAATTTCAATTCTTAAGCTCATAGTCTGCCCCTTTTAGCCCTCAGTCAGGGACAACACAAGAGTCTAAAGTGAATCAGCTTGTGAAGTTCTGTATCCCACTCAAAGAAGATAGAAACTGATAAACTAGAGAGGTGGCTCTGAAGTTAGGAGAACTTGCTCTTCTTCCAGAGATCTGGGTTTAGTTCCCAGTACCACATTAGGTGGTTCACAACCATCAGATTAATGCCAGTACCGGGGGATCTGACACCCTCTTCTGGCCTCTCCTGGCAGTGAACACTTGTGGTGCACATATGCTCAAGAGCACACATGCATACTAAACACATACATCTCTAGTGATAATAAATCATTGTTCATTTCTAGTGCTGCTTGAATTCTATTAGAGATCGCCATGATTCCATGTCAAGAGGGGATGAGGAGAAAGACAGAAATTATAACGAAACCCTTTGTTTGAAATTTTAACTTAGGGTCAACAATTGCCCCTCCCGACCCCACATTCACCATTCCAATTACATATCTTCCAAGAGAAAACTAATCCTTTAATTTATACTGAATTCCTCACTCACTTAATTGATCAGAGCCAATTTTCTGATAATCCTCAGATAATAAACTAGAGGCCTCTTTGTTGGTCCACCTAAAGCCATAATCTTGTGAATAGGAATAAGCCATACTTCACCCAAACACAGCAGTATTCACCAATTTCTTAGAAGTCATATGATTCCAAACGTGAAGTAAACTGCTCCCCAGACTAATATTCAAGCTAAGCCTATGAGGTATATCCTATTCATTAGACATTTATGACATTAAAGATTTGATTCACCTCTCTAGTGGGCAAGAATTGGCAAGTTTCCAGCTTATACTATACATCTGATCACTCACAGGGATGAGCTAGTAATTACCCAACTCAACTAATGGACACAAATTAAACAGATTGGCCTTTCTATAACAAATGGGTTTACAATGAGGTCATTAAGAAGCTGGTCTCCCGCTGTCTCCTTTCTCCCGGCTCTGTCAGAAATGAGGCCACAGACGTCTGGCTATGTCCTATCGTCTCACTCCTAACCCAGTAGGTATCTGGTAAGAGAAAAAAAGTCCACAAACAGCCCCCAGCACTTTTTATCTCTGCTGCTTGTTCTCCTCTGCCCTCCACCCCACACAGGTCATTTGCAAAAATGTTTTCGACTTGCCCTCATTTGTCCTGGTGGCAGTGACAAATGTACCTCCTTGGCTGGATTTTGCATGCATTCTATATCCCCTATTGTGGGTTTCAGTCTTACCAAACAAATCCTGTGTCTTAGCGTAAAGTCAGTCAGCACTGTCTTTATAATGCACAATTCTAATTACATTATTTTAAATTTTGTTTTTCTCTGAAAATATGAAGCTCCAGAGCTGGAGGGATGACTCGGTAGTTAACAGCAACTGTTGCTCTTGCAGGGGATCCAGGTTCAGATCCCAGGGCCTACCTTATGATTCATAACCATCCTATATTCCAGTTCTAGGAGACCTGACACTCTCTTCTGACCTCCAGGGGCACCAGATATGCATTCGGTACATAATACACATGTAAGCAGACAAAATACTCATAAAATAAAAATAAATACATCTAAAAGGTTTCTTTAAATATATATATACATCATATACATATACATATACATATACACACACACACATATATATATATATATATCTTTTAGCCTTAGTCACCTGTGGCTATTTCTTCTCTAATGCACATAGCATAGTGGAAAACAAAAGCCAAGTTTGAATTTAATACTGACACTACTCATTTTAAACAAAGTGGCTTCAATTTTGACTTCTCGTCGGCCAAGCATTGGGAGTACTTGGGAACACACCCCTAAGGAACACCTGCAGTTATCTTAAATGTTTCAGGGTAGACTTTATGACATCAGTTTGTAGGTACATTTTCATTGACTTTTATAAACTTGGTTTCACTAACGTGGAAATCTCATTTTGATTTAGGCAAAGATTAGCTTATCCTTTTACGTACTTCCTAAGAATATTTAGTGCCAACTGTATAAGTTCAAATTATGGCCTACCAAATCAAAATTTTTAATAGTATCCTTTATTTTTCTTTGATATCTGTCAAAAAGATAAACCTGCTGGGAAGTCATACACTGTTCCAGTGCCATCTGCTGCTTCTGTCTCTGTTACCATGAATTCAGGGGCCACCATAGACCAAGCTGTTACATCATGTTCTCAACCTTTCAGTTTTCTTTCCTTTATACATTAAAGTTAATATATGCTTCTAAGTAGTCATTCCTGAAGTTTGAACCTGGTGTCGTTAAAGTATTCTGTGAGCAAAAATCACACATATACATACACAGACACAGAAAAACACACATCAACACCCAAACACACACATACACATACAGATACATACATGCACACACAAACACACATATACATACATACATACAGATACATACATGCACACACAGACACACTCACACACAAACACACATATACACTCATACATACAGATACATACATGCACACACACACACAAACACACACATTGTTTTTGCTTGCTTTATATCAACTTGGCACTAGCTGGATTCAATGGAGAGGAAGGAGCCACAATTGATAAAATGCATCTACAATACAGAACTGTAGGCAAGCCTGTAGGACATGTTCTTAATTAGTGATTGATGGGGTAGGACTCCACCCACGGGGCTAATCTACTTTTGTCCCAATCTGAGGAATAATTGTTCTTCTGTCACATCTGTGTGCACTTCACTTCCTCCAAACGTAACTTTTATGTTGTGACTCTGAGTGTTTGAATTGTTTGACTTTACAATCCAGATTAACTATATATACACAGACTCCACATAAGAGACCACTTGATTTTGTCTTTCTCTCCATATACTACTTCATATATATCTCTACCATATTTTCTCTGAAAATATGAAGTGCTGGGCCTGGAAAGATGACTCAGTGGTTAACAGCAATGGCTGCTCCACAGTGCACCTGGCCTTTGATACTTTTTGTCTTTTTTATAATAACTATTTTAGTTCGGATAGTAGTACCTGATTTCCTTGAACTTTTAAATAATTAATACTTTTGAGCATTTTTACAGACTCCCCTTGGCTAGTCACATGCCTTTGTTTTTTTGGAAAAGGATCTCAGTCAGGCCTCGAGTTCTCTGTGGAGTCCAGACTGACCTTGAACTCAGAATCTTCTTGCCTTGACCTCGCAGCTGCTGGGGTTATGGTCACGTACCACCATATCTGGTTTGTATGTCATCATTTGAGAAGTGTCTGTCTGTAGCTTTTGCACATTTTAAAATCAGGTTGTTTACTTTTTATTACGCTGTTTGAATTTCACCTGCCAAGCGCATAGCCTGTGGATTCTTGTCCCCCTTTATGACCGCTTCGCTCCCTGGATGATTCCTTTGGGTCTGTGGGAGCTTTTCAGTTTAATATAGTCCCACTCAGCTATTTTTGCTACTTCCGTCTATACTTTGGGGTCTATTTGGAAAGACTTTGGCCAGACCAAAGTCATAAAGTATATTCCCCTTATGTTTTCTTCTAATATTTTAAAAATCATTTGCGGTCTCAAATTTAATCATTTAATCCATTTTGAGCTGGCTTTTAAAGTATGATATGAGATAACTTTCCAATTCCATTCTTTTGCCTGTGGGTATATAGTTTCCCCAACATCATTTATTAAAGAGACAGGCCTCCCTGTTTCTCCAGTGGGCAGTCTGGGCAACTTTCACAAAACTCAATTGACCGTGGATATGTGAGTTTATTTTGAGATCTGTCCTGATCTATGGTCAGTATATTTCTTCATATATACATATATATATTTCTATTTTTATTGTTATGATTTTACAATAGGCTTTGAAATGACTTATTGAAACACTTCTGAAAGCTTTATTCTCTTTTTCTTCAGATTGTCTTAGCTAATTAAATTCTCGTGTGGCTCCATATAAATTTAAAATATCTACTTATGGGAAAGATAGCTTTAGGTTGTGTACCAGCTAATTTTACATCAATGCGACACCAGCTAGAGTCATTTTGGGATAGAGAGCCTCCGTTAAGAAAATTCTCCCATAAGACTGACCTGTGGGCAAGCCTGTGGTTCATTGTTCTGATTGATGAAGCAGGAGTGCCCATCCCATTGTGAAACGTGCTATCGCTGAGCGGGTCATCCTGGATACTATAAGAAAACAAATGAGCAAACTACGAGGAACGCCCTCATGTGTCATTCCCCAGGAGCCATTTGTTTTGAGTGAGTCTGTTACTGGGACCTGGGTTTGGCAGTTAGGCTACATTGACCGGCCAGTAACCCCCGTGACCCCCGGGGATACACCAATTGTCACTCCTCCCCAGTGCTGGAACTACAACAGGCAACACCACAGCTGGCTCTTCATATGGATGCTGACGTTCAAACGCGGGTCTTCATGCTGGTGCAGCAAGCACTTTCCCAACTGAGCCATCCCAGCAAACATACTCCCTGATAGAATCAAGTTTTGACAGCAATAACACTCCATCTGTAGACTGCTTTGAGTGGCTCGCCCATTTTAGCAACGTCAGTTCGCCGTATATGTGAACACTATATACTTTTCCATTTCTGCCCTTTTCAATTTCTTTATCGTTGTTCTATAGTTTTCAGTCTATGGGATGTATCTTTCACTTCTTTTATTAAATTTAGCCTTAGGAATTTTTCTGACACTATTGGGAATATTGTTGATCTCTTTTTGCCTTTTCTAGATTGTTTGTGTGAAGAAGCACTACTGAGAAGTTAGGAACACACTACTAGTTGGAGGTCGGCTTGGGCTGAACAAAAAGACCCCAAATCAAAGAGAAAGAAGAGTGGGTGAGAAGAAAGAGTGAAGTGGAGACAAGAGAGAAAAAGGAATGAGGGAGGGAGGGAAAGAGGGAGGGAGGGAGGGAGGGAGGGAGGGAGGGAAGGAAGGAGGGCGCGTTACTGATTTTTGTGTGTTGATTTCATATTCTGAAGTTTCACTGTATCTTTATTTGTTCAAACAGGCTTTTATATGACATCGCTACAGTTTCCTATGCATAAGGTCATCGTGTCAGCAAACTGACAATTCCATCTTTGTTTTCTGGAGTCCTTTACATGTTTTTCCCTCTCAGTTAATTACTCTAGTGACCATCTTTAATGCTGTTGTGTCGGTTGATTTTTAACTCTGTTTGACACAACCTAAAATCACCTAGAAGGGAAGACTTACATGAGGATTGTCTCCATCAGGTTGGCCTGTGGGGAAGATCCGCCCACGGCACCCTAGGCAGGGATGGTCAGTATAAACGGGGAGGAGCTAGCTGAGGGTAAGCCAACCAGCAAGGGGCTCTGCTCATTTTCTCTCTGACTTTAACTGCACATCTGTTGCTGTACGCGCCTGCGTTGTTTCCCTGGAGTGATAGACTATAGCCTGGAACTGTAAGTCCTTTACCCTAAGTTGCTTTTCTCAGTATATTTAATCAGAGCAACAAATATGAAACTAGGACATCTATATTGAAAAGAAGCGGTGACCATAGAATCTCGTTCTGGACTTTACGAGAGAGAGAAACATTTCTTATCTCCTTTGAATAAGTCGGGAATGGGTTTATTGGGCATACCCTTTATTGTATTGAAGTTTATTCTTCTAAACTAAATTCGTTGAGGATTTTAAAATGTAGTTTTACAATATTAGGAGATCTAACAGGATACACATATTTTCTTCATCCTGTTAATACGGCACATCGCATTTGTTAACACACCGTGAAGAACCCTTAAGTCTAACGAGTAAATGTGAACGCTCATCACAAAGGATCTCTTACCCCATTTCCTTTTTCTCGCATTTTTGTTTTATTTTTATTGTAAATATATTTTTCTCTCACACTATATTCTGACCATAATTCCTGCCCCTCGTCTGCTTCCAGACCCCCTCCTCACCTCCCCATGCCTCCAAGTCTACAACTTCTTTTGGTTTTGGTTTATTTTCTTTTCTCTATGTGTGTGTAGGTTCTTAACTTATTGTTTGTGTGTTTATTTACTTATTTATTTATTTATTTACTTATTTAATTCTGGTTGGGTTAGTTGCCCTTTTTGTTTTCTAAAGGAAGGGAGAATTGATGTTCTTTCTCATGTGATGTCAGATGTATTTTGACACTATGTTGGCGATTTTAAAAGTCTGCTTTTGCCAGACTTACTGATCAATGTCTTTGTCCTCATAGCTCCGTAGCCTCGTGTTAGCATAAGGCCAATGCCAGCCTTGTACACCGAATCTAGAGCGCTCTTTTTCTGTTTGCTTTTTTTTTTTTTAAAGAAGAATATGAGGAGTGTCATGGTTTCTATAAATGTTTACTAGGTTTTCTAAACAGTGGGATCCTCTGTTTCTGGCAGTTTCATTGATTTTAAAAAAAAAAAAGTTCTATAATTGATTCAACTCTCTTGCTCATAATTGACCCGTTTAGATTTCTATTCTTGGCTTGGTCTTGATGGATCAGGTGTCCAAGAGTTTATCTACTGCCTCTAAGCTGACCAACTTCAGCCACACGATCTTTTTTTATGTACTCTCTATGGCCCTTTAAATTTCCATAGTGTAATTGTCACATCTCCTTCCATTTTTGATTTTGCTTTCATCAATCTAGGTAAAGTAACTGATGTCTTCTTCTTCTTCTCCTTCTCCTTCTCCTCCTCCTCCTCCTCCTCCTCCCTCCTTCCTCCCTCTCCCCTTTTCTCCTTCCCCTCCCCCCTCCCCATCTCTCTGCTCTCTCCTCCTCCTTCTTCTTTTACATTCTTTACAAGTACTGAGTTTTGCAGATCTTTCCTATTGATCATTTCTAGTCAATTGATTTCTACATTGGCCTTTCTTATTCCTTTCCTTTTGGCCACAGTCTACCATTTCATTTCAGGTTTCCTGTACAGTGCTGTTTATATGAGAGCTTCCTTCCTTTAAGGTATAAGAGCATGTTGCTATAAACTGCCCTCTTACAACCGACTTTCCTGCAGCTCATGAATTGCTGCTGTATATTGTGTTAGTATATCTGCACTTACCTCAAGATGTTTTTTTAAAAAAAATTTTGCAAATTTTCCATTTGATGCATTAATCATTCAATAGAATATTCTTTATTTTCCAACTACTTGTGACTTTCCCAAATGTCTCCTTATTGATTTCTAAATTTTACCCCATTATCAGTTTCTATAATCTATATTGCTTTTTATATTATTATTCCCCATATATAGAAATCTACATGTAGCATAGATTAATATTTTCTGTAAATGTATTTTTCCACTGTTGTGCTCACGTATGTTTAAAATTCTGCACTCCAAGTAAATTCACATCTTTGTCATAAGTTGATATTTTCTATGTTTATATAGCCATCTTGCTCAAAGGCTTTTTTCATTGGCGTCTCCCTGATAGCTAAGCATGTTGAGATTTGAGATACCAATCCAGCTCGGGTCTTTACGGTTGTATGACAAGCACTTTACTGGCTGAGCTGTCTCTCTGGCTCCAGCCTCGCCTACTTGTACAGCTTTAAACAATAGTTTCCTGCACATGATGAGACAAAGTGAACCCAAATAAACTAAGCCTTCAGGGATGCTGAGGGACACCTTTTTCTCTAACTGGACAGGAGAGACTACTCTTAGCCAACAGACAAAAAGGGCCTCAGAGCTGGAAAGAGGTGGACCAATCTGCCTCAGCCTCAAATGGACCCCACATGAGTCCCAGCGGGCCCCGTCATAGAATCCTCCCAGACCGGAGCAGGGAAATAAACTTTGAAAATCAAGCTTCAGCTTTATTTCAGAATCTCTGGTGAGACTTATACAGAAAACCTGATATACTGATATGACTGAACACAATTCCTAGAAGTACATTCTGCAGGTGGGTTAGAGCCCATACCACAGCTGAGAGGGTCAGGTGCTGAGATTCGGGGACTGCAGGATCCTCTGTGGGGCAGAAGCTAAAGCCTCTGAGTGTGGTTCCCATCACTGCCCTGGACGGATGTGATGACTCCAGAACTTCCGCAGAGAGGTAATTAGCCCCATAAGTGAAATTAATAGCTTTGCCCCAGGGGCAGGTTTGGGCCTAAGTCAGCAGACTGTAAAAAAAAAGCAACACAAGCCCTATGTTTTGGCTCTTTTAACTGTCCCTGCTTGCTTTGTCACTGGATGCTGTTTCTGTGCCCTTGGACTTTCTACCCTCCAGAACCATGGGCTAAATGAGCTTCTTTTAAGAATATGTTAAATGTTGTCAGATTTTATATTTAGACAACACAAATGGACAAAGATACTGGGAATCGTCAAGTAAACAATCCAGTGTGCCTAGAGTTCAGATTACGAAGATCAGGAAAGGAGTGGTATAGAAAGACAGTCGTGGAGAAGGAAGAAAGGAAGGAAGGAAGACACCAGGGACAACATCCTAGGTAAGTACCCTGGGTGTTGATGTGAAACCAGAAAACCCTGTGAGAGCTGATTAAAGAGAGAGCAGAAAGCAGGTGAAGAAAGCTCTAGGTGCAATCCTGACAGGACAGGAGGGAGCCTGGGATACAGAGACGCCAGTTCCAATAAGAACTGGAAAGGCTTGCTTAGAAGGAAATCTCTTGTGAAGGAAACTTTAGGTTTTCTGGTTGTGGAGGTCTAGTTAGGATGAATATCCATTTACCTAAGAAGATTCCAGTCTACACAAGACAATAATGATACCAGCATTTACAAATCCACAGAAAGGAGCAAATGAACATAATTCTGTCCAAATGTTATTAGCAAATTTTTTTTTATGTAACCTAACAAACCTTTTTGTTGTTTGTATTTTGGTTTATAATCAAGTATCGGTGAGTAATGCAAATTGGGAGAAACTGCAGCCCCTACCTCACACTGCAGATTGTCATAAAGGTTGGCTCCATGAAAATCTCTCCATATTAATTCCTTTGTTATTTTCTCTACCACATATTGGTGACCTTCTGTGGTTAATATATCAGATAGTGAAAGGGGGGTTCACCACAGAGAACACCTCCAATAATTTTGACTGTCCTCTCTTCTATAGCCCATCATACCCTGTTCCTTTGTTTTTAGGGTACAGTCAATTTAACAATTGTTTATGGAATGTTCACTATTTGGCACAGGGGCTAGTATAGTAGAAAAAGATTCCAGTTCTCACGGACCTGCTATGATACAGTGGAATTACATAATGCAACCAGAAAGATGAAAGGGAAAAAGAAGCAGGAACCTCTTATGTTTTTTCAACTTTTCTTTAATGTAACAAAAGCTGGAATAATCAGATTTCAGAAGATAAAGGTGTGTTGCGGTGCATAGTTTTAAATTATTTCCTTTATGGATGCTTGACTCTGTTTCTTTTGGGCCTGGAATACACAGGAAATCAGAGAGAGGAACCTGAGGTAGTGGGAAGTGCTCATCTCCTGAGAGCATGAAGTAGGTCTAGACCCCAGTATCTCCTTCAGGGAACACTCCAGTGACTCAGCTTCCTTTTCTGTCTCTTAAATGTTCTGTTAAATCCTAGCATGGACCTTTAGAAGACATTTGAGATCCAATATTGGGACTCAGGAGAATCAACTCCTCAAAGTCCTCTCTCTCTCTCTCTCTCTCTCTCTCTCTCTCTCCTCCCTCCCTCACACACACACCATAAGAATAAAGAAAGTTATGAAATGGCCTCCCACCTGTGAAAACACTTGATTTTGATTGACATATTCGCAAGTTTTTTCTTTAAAGTTCTCTTAAAGTCTTCCCTTGAAACACTACTCAATCCTTATGTGAGTCTTTTTTTTTTTTCTTTAGCCAAAAATTCCTCCTGGTTTTAGACTCTATATTTCTTCTGTCCCCTCATGTTTCTTAAGACTATGCACTCTGGAAGTTGATGTGACTCGCTCATGTGGAAAGCCATGCTTTGTGTGAGTATTGATTAAAGAATAATTCATGTTGAGCTGATGTAGTGAGGGAAACAGTCTTCTAGCTAGACTGTGAATGACAAGGATGGGAGGGACTTAATGGGACAATGACTGGTTGGCATTTGAAGTCACTGGCACTCTTGGATCATATTACAGTCTCATGTGTTTTTTCTATACAGGGACATAAAGTAAAAAATTTTTACAGACAGTATGAGATCTGAACCTTTCTGTACTATTCTACCATGTTATACTTTGAAAGCAGCCACAAAAACTATGTCGACGAATGTCATAGCTCCATTCCAATAAAGCTTTATTTGTGAAAACTATTGGTAGGTCAGATTTGTCCTGTAGGCTCATTTGTCTATCTCTTGACTGAGTCATAAGATTCCCAGATGCAACGTTTTGCCAAAAAATTCAGTCAGCTCAAATGATCAAATATCCTTCGATCAAAAGCTCTTAGCTGACTAGCAGAAGAAGCTATCATACTTCAGGGAATGTTAATCTAAATAAAGAAAAACATGAAGACATGAGTTAAACTGAGAAGACAATGCAGAATAAGCCCTTGTATGCTTTACATATGGCTCGGGGGTTGAAGACATGGCTCACGGTCAAGAGATTGCCTAGCCCTAGTGTGCGTGAGGCTATGGGCTCGGTCTGGGTTATCTTATACAAGACAGGACAGGACTGAGGGAGAGAGAAGGAGGGGAGGAGGGGAAGGAGGGATAGAGGGAGAGAGTCAGAAGAAGGAAGGAAGAGAGGAAGGGAAGAAAGGAGAGAGGGAAGGTAGGAGGGAGAGAAGGAAGGAGGGAAAGAGGAATACAGAGAGGGAGGGGAGAAGGAAGGAAGGGAGGGAGGGAGGAAGGAAGGCAGGGAAATATGGAGGGAAAGTGAAGGAGGAAGGAAGAAAGGTCTTGAAACTGTGCCATGAATCCTAAAAATACTACAGAGGTAAAACTCAAGGGAACGGTAATTAAAAAGCTGTACTTCATGAAGCTGTGTCAACCACCAATGGTAAACACGATTTAAATAAAATCCTTGATTTTGAACATGGACATTATGATTCATACCTTCTGATATTGGGAATGAAAGCAATATATACACAATATATGAGTAGACATTCAGGATGGATTTTGATGGACAAACATATTAAATCACTTACATTTCCATCTGAAACAATTCTGTAATCTGTAGTGCCCTTTCCCTAGAGGCAACCAATAAGAAACTGAATATGCAGTACTCTATTTAAAGGCAGCTTGAAATGATGCTTTTGTAAATTTAGAGCTCAACCCAGGACTATTCACATACATTCAAAACCTTTTAAGACGTCAAACCTTATTTGGCAAGCACGCTCCAGCAACTCAAGATTTTGATAGAGAATTTCATAAGGATAGCAAATATGTTGTCAGACATGTTATTCATCAAGCCACACAAAGAATATAGCCATGTTTTTCCAGGTATTGTGATATCTAAAACATAGTTCTCCCATGATTAGTTCCCAAATCTTCAACAGAACACTTATTGGGGGTAAGCTCTGGATCAAGGCTCATAACAAGGATTTCATGTGGGTTAGGTCATGAAACCTGATGACGTAAATCACTGTCCAATGTGAAAACCAAGAATAAGAAACTCAACCCGAGCTTACAGGGCTGGTAAGTAACAGATTTTCGTCTAGGGTTGAATGATAGCTGTTAATGTTGTGATATTACCCACTGCCCATGCTAGTGACCAGGAAGATTGAAACATGAAAATGCGTAATGGTCATTCTGGGTAACAGTCTTAGCTGTCCTCTCTTGGCATCCTATGAGTTAATAGCCAAGCCTATAAATCCTGAATGCACAATAAACTCCAGGTATCCCAATCAAACATTCCACTAAGATATGTATAACTGTGAACTTAACTACACCATTAGAAGAGCTAATTTTGATAATGTCCTTAAAGGGAACACAAAAACGTAAGAGTACAAATCCTATAACAAAGTACCTGGGATTAGCCCATCATATCCCCCACATACCATCTTTGTGACCTCCAAGAAGTTACTTAGTCTGAATTTACTCACCTACAAAATATGGATCCATGGCACCAAAGAGAAGGCTCCAAGAATAAAAGTGTGTGGTAAACAAGCCTGATGACCAGAGTTCAAATCCCCAGGAGCAATGTAAAAAGCTATTGTAGGTAGTACTATCTACCTACAATCACTTCACTCCTATGGCGAGGTAGTAGGCCTAGATTGAAAGAGAAGAACTGCCCAGAAGCCCAAGAGCTAGCTAGACTGCCATACAAGGGCAACTAATAGAAACATCAAAGACCTTGTCTCAAAACAAGGTGACAGGAGAGAACTGACTCTTGACAGTTGTCTTCTGACTTTAATAAGCTCACTGTGGTATATACTCACCCATACTCACATACTCCATAGCATGTACATCCATAAATTAATAAGGAAATTGGGGTTCTCTTTGAGATCTGCTTCAATAGAGTCTCAGAGACTATTAAGGGTGACCACCTCAGCTACACACTTCACATTGTGCTTAGAACAAAATTAATGAGTCAGAAAAGCACCTTTAACAATATGACTCACCACCAACCACCAAAGAGTACACATAAAGGGCTCCAGCTGCATATGCAGCAGGGGATTGCCTTATCTAGCATCAATGGGAGGGGAGTCCCTTGGTCCTGTGAAGGATCAATGACCTAGTGTAGTCGGGAATGCTAGGGCAGTGAGGTGGGAACCAGTGGGAATGGGTGGGAGGGTGGGTGGGGGAGCATCTTCACAGAAGCATGTACTTCTCCACCAAAATGGGGTCAAAATGACTGGTTTTAAGTAGCGTGATATTCTCTGTGAGTACACAGCATGGCAGGGTTCGACTACCGAAAACACCTCTCATTTTATCCTTTACCACCAGCCTGGTTTGGATAAGACAGTAAAACCCAGGCCATTCTAAGTGGCATTTGGAACTGGACACCAAACGGCTACATTTTAGTCCAGCTTCTGTCCAATAAACAGGAGCCAGAATAAACAGGAGGTGGAGTGAACAGGAGGAGGGGCGAACAGGAGGAGAGGCGAACAAGAGGCGGAGTTTCACCTAAGGGTCACTAAGAAGCTTCTTGGGACTATTCAAATGTGGAAGGAGTTCTCCATCACGATGAAGACAGAAACTGACTCACTGAGCTCAAGTCAGAAAGACGCTATGCAATTACATCTATCTCAGGAATGTGTGGTCCTCTGAGACTTCCAGCAGCACCATTTTTGCGCTTTCATCTAGTCAGATGGGCGAATCTCAAAGCCAAGCACATGACATCAGTGTCATAGTCACCACGGAAATGAGCTTGAAAATCTTCATAAAATAGCTGCTGTGTAATCTAATAGCCATAAGATCTAACGGCCAATCTTGTTGATAAATAAGAAATTAACTAAGAAATAAATATCAATAACTCTTCTGAACCTAGCCTATATAGTCAACCTTCAGTCTCGTCTCTTCCCCACATTCTTCCCAGTGTGTACTTCGTGATGAATCTACAGTAAATAGCTCTCCATATGAGTTATGATCCTTTCTTCTGTTTCCAGAATGGATAGCATAATTCTGAGTTTTTGAAAGGGAAGTTAACAAAGTTATTTAGGACATGACTTAACTTGAAGAGATGATACTCATAGATCTCCTTCTAAGGTATCAGATGTTCTAGACTCTGTCCACGTGGCTTAAAATCATTTCCCACCATACAAAGATCTTCACATTCAACCATTAGAAGATCACCTGACTGCTTTGTCCAAAAATAAAATCTTAAAACCACTAAGGATTTCGTTTTCTGTTGAAAACATCGATTAGTATCTAACAACATGCAAGTGATGCCAGTTAGCTTTAAGAGAAGGCTGCAGGTGTTAGGGAGAGAGGGGAGAGGGGAATGAAAGGAGGCTGGGGAGGAGAAGGGGGAAATGTAATCAAATCACAATCTCGAAAATATAGAAGGGCATCTAGATAAATTTATCTTTTCTTCTTTCCTACGTTTTAATACATTTTAAACAACATTTTAGGTTTCCCTTTTTCTGTCTTTTTCTTCACTTTAAGTATTTTCTGGCGTATCAATTAGAAGAAACTCAATGATTATTATGTATCATACTCAGTATTAGCAGGTTCTTTGCTGCCTGTGGCGCTTTCACGTCTCCTGAGAGCACTTTTATGAATGGTATTATTGATCAGTGGACTAGTAAAACCTTCCTCATCCTTGGAGGATTAATTTAAATCTACCTTCGTGCCTTATCACTCAGCTTCAAAGACGGCTCCTTATCCACTGCCTCGGCATCTAGATATTCGGCTCACGCACTTGTTTTTATTTGTTTCCGACTCCACTAGTAACTTAATTACCTGATAGTTTCTGTCTATTCACCCATTCATCCTTTAGTAAATACTACCCATGTATGTTCAAAACTAGAGATATAGAAAACAATAATCCTGCTACAATTTCAATTCTAGTAGGTTAAAAACTTGATGAATATTAAATCATATATAGACATATTCACATACATATTCACACTATACACACATATAAATTGCTTTAAAATAAGGGTGTTCTATAGACTATGAGGGCATGAGATCGGAAGAGCTGATGTTGACAAAGGGATTATGGAAAGACTCAGACAGGAAAAGGCAGTTGCTCTAGGTCCTAAAGAGGGAGTGGACCAGCAGTTTAGTAGATGAAGAAAGAAAACTGTTCTGCAGAAAGCCACTGGCAGTCACAGTGTGACACGCGAGTCTCACTTTCACTGACACCTCATCTACCTGGTGTGTCTGCCTACTACACAATTTTTCTTGTTAACGTATTAACCACGGCATCCACAGAGGCTGAGCTGCTAAGGTAGAAAGCACTAGACATTACCGACATTCTGCTCAGCATTCTCCTTCTGGATCTATGTATGACAACCTGGCATCTGTAAGTACCATAGCCTGTCACAGTCAGTTAGTATAGGGCTGTTGTGAATTATGGCTGTCTTTTCCTTTTGAGTGCCTTCTAGACTCAAAACTTTGTAGTCCACGTTGGGCGTCTCTGTCATTATGTGGAGAAAGAAATTATAGGTCTATGTGAAGTAGACAGGCGTCAATTAGCTTGATTTCTCATTGGGGGGTGGAAGGCTAAGGTAATTTGCATGCACTGGTGCTCCACACTGACTTTCAAGTTGTTTCTATTTCCTTGAGATTGATGAAACAAGACTATGCCCACAGGCAGTGGCTCAAGGTCACACTCTGGAGTTCCCTCAACTTTGATTTTGCTTCATTCGATCCCTGCAAATTTATATTGGAAAAATTAGCCCGTTTTGTAGTGAGTGACCTATCTTAATGAATACTGATGTTGTGTAACTTCCCATCCTCGGAGCTCCGTGAGACACTTACATAAGTGTCTCTGGTGGATAGAGAGGGTTAGAGCGCAAAGATTCTGCGATTCCCTTTCTGTCTATGAAGCTAAACACTTCCAACAGCTTCCTTCCTTAAGAAAGGGGAGTGCTGCATTCTAATGAAGTTCTGAGCCTCCAACCTTTTGCTTCTGTTACATGCTCAAAGTGTATTCCTTTTATATTTCTGATGCATGAAAATGCAGCATGCATGTGAAGCTCTCAATAAAGTACTTATTACTACAAACATCAAGGAATGCATCAGATACATTAAAATTAATTGTACTTATGGAACTTTTAAATTAAGGACAGTCACTGGTTTGAATACCCTTCAGTACATATCAAGATGCACATTGAACAAACACGCTATAATAACAACCACACTCCTGCCTTAATGGAAAAAAAGTATCATATAGCATGTATATAAGTACATATTTATATGAATTATGTTTCCTATATTTCAACCAAATTGCACCATGCTTTGGAAACTGTCTTATTATCGAAGCATATATCATTTACAGTATTTCACACTAGTCTATAATATCTGTCCTTTTAAAATCTTTAAAAATCCCACTTCCTGAAAGAGTTGGGGGGAGGGAGGATCAACTTGATCAAATCACTGGATGAAACTCTCAAGAAACTAATAAACACAAAGCTTCATAGTATCTGAAGTGTAAAGGAACCAAATCGTATAAAGTCAGTTCCTCATTAATGAACACTAATGTCAGCCATACTCATTCAGCCTAGCAACTTATGAGCCAAGCACCCTCTAAACTTTTACACACATGAGTAAGTCTTTCTAGAATAAGTGATAAATACATCTTAGTTGATGCCCAGCATTGCTAAGCAATTCCTTCTAAACTGTACTAAAGTTTGCCTCTTCTGCGGGTGTCAGAAATTTCCCTTCTCCTTCAAGTATTAGAAAATGGTATATTTACCATTTTCCACTGTGAAGGAAATTTGTATTATCTTTACAAATTACTTACTTTTATGTTTTGTCCTTTAAAAAAAATTGTGGGCATTCGTAGTCTTCAGTTTTATATGTTAAGAATACAATGGAAGGGTATAAATTATATATATTTTGCCCTGGGTTTATTTCTATTTACCTATTACTAGTATTACTAGTATTATTACTATTAGTATTATTACTAGTGTCTATTACTATTAGAATGCTAGCATTCTTCTTTCAAAAAATTTTAAAATATTTTTAAAGATTTCATTTTTTAATCATTTAATACTATTCACATTTATGTTGCTATTGTTGCTGTTACTGCTCTGGTTGCTGCAGTTGTTGCTGTTGCTACTGCTCCTGTTGTTGTTGCTGCTTCTGCTGCTGCTGCTGTTGTTACAGCTGTTGTTGCTGTTGTTGCTGCTGCTGCTGTTGTTGCTGCTTCTGCTGCTGCTGCTGTTGTTGTTGCTGCTGCTGTTGCTTCTGTTGTTGTTGCTGCTGCTGTTGTTGCTGCTGCCGTTTCTGTTGTTGTTG
>NW_021620702.1:1437328-1549291 GCF_004785775.1 Grammomys surdaster | reverse complement strand
GTTGTTGCTCCTGCTGCTGTTGTTGCTGCTGCTGTTGTTGCTGCTGCTGTTGTTGCTGCTGCTGCTGCTGCTGCTGCTGCTGCTGCTGCTGCTGCTGTTGTTGTTGCTGCTGTTGTACATAGGTGTTACAGCTTGGTAGGACCACTGATTGCCTCCCTAGCTGGAAGCTTACATAGCTTCTTCTGGTATGATGAAACCTAATCCTCAGAGAGGAGCCCTTCAGGTCAATCCAACTCCAATCTTCCAAGTCCTGTGCCTGAATTACGTGCTGTCTTCAGCAATAGGGACTTACCTTCAACCCTCTGAGAGCCAACCAAGGGCAACAGCAACAGCTTTCATTGTTTTAGAGGTGTCTGGAACTTCCTTGACCAACAACTTGGAAGGAGGTTTCTCATTTCTGGGGCTGGGGTGTTTTCTAGATGGTAGATGGCTCTTAGGGGAAGCATTGTCAGCCCCAAAGCTGTAGGGATGGAGATGGGGATGGGGATGATGGGAATGGAGATAATAAAGATGGAGATGGTGGAGATGATGGAAGAGTTGGAGATGATGCAGGAGATGAAGATGATGGAGATAGAGATAGATGAAATAGATTTATATGTATACACACATACTTATATGTATCACATGTAATTTTAGTTAAGTATAAAATAAAATGATCTCTTATGGTGTTTTCAACCCTCCTTAGTATTACTGATCCCTCTGACTCCCTTTCCTTAACTATTTGTGAAAGTTAGCAACAGCTGTCTTGGCACAGATCTATAGTTACTCGGAAGAGAGAATTTCAGCTGAAGAATTGCATCAGTTTGGTCTGGGCTATATGTATGAGCTATTTTCTTGTCACTAATGGATATAGAACAGTCCAGTCAACCATAGGTAGCTCAAATGACAATATGATACAAGCCCAGCCCTCAGAAGCTTCACAGAGCTTATGAGGGAAACTCTCTCTAGCCTAGCAAGGCATACCAGCAGAAGCATGTGGGTCAGAAGTGACTGGCTTCCATGTTCATATAGTCCTGTCCCTCGAAGGGCTCCAATCAGTCCTTTTGTCTTGAGTCACTCATACCAGAGAAAAGATTATCCCCCTCCTGCTCTTATCACACAGCTGGTCTTGGAATTTCAGAAAATCGTGTTTACTCAAATAAGGAAAATAACAATGAGGACTCTTTTCAACCCTCAGCTGTATCCTTCTAATCTGTCTTCTTTCCAATTCCTCTGTTTTCAGTGATAATCTTATTGACCTAGAGTGTCTTATTTTGGGTTTCATTGCTGTGAAGAGACAGAATGATAAAGGCACTTCTTACATAGGAGAACATTTCATTGGGGTTGGCTTATAGTTTCAGAGGTTTAAACCAGTACTGTCTTAGTGGGACACATGGCAGTGTCCAGGCAGACATGGTGTTAGAGAAGGAGCTGAGAGTTGTACATCTTGATCTGCAGGTACCAAGGAAAAGACTGTGTCATACTGGACATAGTTTGAGAATATATAAGACCTCAGACCTGCCTCCATAGTGATTCACTTTCTCCAACAAGGCCACACTGCCTAACAGTGCCACTCCTATGTCCAAGCATTCAATACATGAGTCTATGGGGACCACACCTATTCAAGCCACCATATAGAGTATTTGCTATTACACACATACTCACAGATGTGCTGTCATAATCTGTGTAACCACCTTTAAATATACCAGGATCTAGTGGCCCAGAGATATCTTCACAAACTCTACAATCATCATTATCCTGGCTGGGCTATCAAATTAATGCAAGTTAGAGTCATCTGAGAAGAGGAAACCACAGTCGATATACATTTTTAGGGAAGTCTGAAGGGGTCATTTTCTTGACCGATAATTGACATGGAAGATCCCAGCCCACAGTGGACAGTGCCATCTTCTGGAGAGATTTTCCAGGGTTGTATAAGAAAACAAACTGGTCAGTAGGTTTAGGTCATAGTGAAGATGCAATGTAGTCCAACTGCAAGCATCCCACAGTCCTTCACTGTCTCTTCTGTCGTATTCAAACCATGTCCCTGAGACAGAGCTCAGGTCATGGAGTTTGGTGGCACACCCTTTTTTCTTGCTGTGCCTTCTCACTGGCCCTATCTGTGCTTCTTGGTGCATAAGTAAGATCTGATATTTATTTTGTTTATTCTGTTAATTTCTACCTTTCCATCTACCCCAATCAATAACTAGTTACATTATGTGCAATACTGAAAATATTTATCATTTGAACTCTGTATTTTATCTTTGTCTGCATTTTCTGGTAACAAGCTCCTGAAACCCTTGGAATCAAGAGTAGCGGGATCATGCATGTAGTGTGATTGGAGGATGAGACTACTAGTTCCTATGCAGCTACAGAGCAGGGACAAAACTGTGATCAGGAAGACTGGGGTTCTCATCCACCTTCAACCCCCAGGGAGAAGATAAGCATAGGTAAATGTGATCATGAAAGCCCTTCCTTCACATCTATCCTATGTATCTCTTTTACCTTTTTAAATCTGTATCTTTCAAACTATTCTTTATAATAAACCAACAAATACAAGTACTGCTGGGATGTCAGCAATGAACTCCTCTATGAAAGTAATCCAATCCAAGAGGGGAGGGGCGGTGTCTGGAACCTCAGAATTATGGACAGGGTCAGAATCATAAAATCTCACTGTACTTGTTGATGGTAGAATTGAAATGGAGGACAATCTTGGAGCACTGATCTGATGCTAATTCCAGGTAATTAGTGTCAGAAGCCGAGAGACAACCAACCGTCCTCCACTGAAGAAATTTCTGGAGAATTGCTTGGTTCATAAGAGAAGAATAAGAACATCAGGCATGGGTCTAGAGGGATGGCTTAGCAGTTAAGAGCACTGACAGCAATTCCTGAGGTCTTGAGTTCAATTCCCAGCAACCACGTGGTGGCTCACGATCAACTGTAATGAGATCTGATGCCCTCTTCTGGTGTGTCTGAAGACAGAAGCATTGTACTCAGATGAATAAATAAATAAATGTAAAAAAAAAACCAAACCAAAAAAAAAACCCCATCAGGCACCAAGTATTAGAAGGAACTGTGAGACAATCTATGAACCAAAGATAGATAACATTTTTGTATATCGTTTCACAAGGCAATTTGCCTAATTTTACACTATTGACTTCAACACCGATGAAAAGTTCTGCCAGGATAGGAATGGTAAACCTTGGTGCTAATCTGTAGAGAATGCCATTTGTTGTCATGTCGACTAGACAAGAAGGCCAATTTGAATTTGAATACTTTTCAAATATTGGTTTGTAATTATGAGTATGTGTGTGGATATCTACCTGTGGGTATGTGTCCATAGGATTTAGAGGAATAGATCAATACCCTAGAGCTGGAATTACAGGCAGTTGTAAACCACCCACTTAGGTGCTGGGGAACAAACTCAGGTCTTCTGCATGAGACTACACAGGATTTAATGGCTGCCTCATAACCTTCATCTGCATATCTGTGGGATCCAGTTCCAATGCCAGCTTTTCTGTTTTGTAATGGTGTGATTAGGGAAACATTAAGCCAGATTCCTGGGTCTCACTGCTTTTTATCTATAAATGGTAAATAATATAAAATAATGGGAATAAAATCACAGTACTGACTCCTAGTGCAGGTATGCTGGCTCCAATAGTGATTAATCTTTTAGAGAAAATAACTCAGCCAGTCACCAATTTGCATTTAGATTCAAGTGTGTCACTGCAGGTCACTCAGGACTTGTTCCAGTGTGTGATTGCTCTCTATTGTCCCTGAACCACAGTGACCCCCTGTAAAATAGTCAGTTGCATAAGGAATTACGTATGTCATGTATTTAACCAAGTAGCTGGTATGTAACAAATTTAACCAAATAGCTTGTATGTAATTCATTTAACTGAGTAGCTGGTATATAATGTATTTAACAAAGTAGCTGGTATATAATGCATTCAACAAAGTAGCTGGTATATAATGCATTCAACAAAGTATCTAATATAATGCATTTAACAAAGTAGTTAGTATGTAACACATTTAATAAAGTAGCTAGTATGTAATGCATTTAACCAAGTAGCTGGTATATAATGCATTTAACAAAGTAGCTGGTATATAATGCATTTAACCAAGTAGCTGGTATATAATGCATTTAACCAAGTAGCTGGTATATAATGCATTTAACCAAGTAGCTAGTATACAATGCATTTTAACAAAGTAGCTGGTATGTAATGCATTTAACAAAGTAGCTGGTACTCAAGAGTCACCACAGGACATCACTGTGATTTTTGCCACTGTTGCTCATAACATCATTCAGCTCTCCCCATGCCCCTGCATTAGTCCTTCTAATATTTTATATTATACAGGCTTCTTTTTTCAAAAATAAACTTGGCCAATAGTACCAAAGTGAATCTTTGCTCCTTTAAAGGAAATCTGATGAAATAAAAAGTTTAGAATCTCAAGTATGACCCTCCACCAACTTAAATGGTTTTCCCCTTGGGTAGACTTTCAAACATACTGCTTAGACTAGTATTTGAATAGTTAGTAAATCTTGGAAGCCCTTCAATTTTTCTAGTCATATTTTATGTTTCTTTTATTATGTGTAGAAAATTACGCTGTGATTTCAGAATAGCAGTGCTGTGAATTCTGCAGTTCTTAAATTGCCCTGGAGATAAGGCTAAGTCATTTTTGTATTGTGCTTATTTTAGGTTTCTGTTAGAAAAGAATCAGTAACTACAAAACTCCCATCACCACCTCCTAGATGCTTTGTCTGAGTACATGTGAATTGTCACACAAAATCTCCACTCAAACTTGTGGCTCCAGGGAGTAGGGAGGCCTGGTTTGGGGGTATAGGGAGTGCAGAGGGAGTGTTAGAGATGGCATCCTCTTGGAGACAGGGGAGGAGGAATGGGATGGGGAATTGTGGGAGGGCAGACTGGGAGGGGGCAATGAATGGCTTGTAAAAAAAAAAAGTAAAAGTAATAAAAAAAACCCTCCACTCAAGTGTCCTATACAAGAGAATGATCTAAAAGAGCAAACTAGTGACTGATGCATTCGATCCTTTGCCCAGAAGCAAGAGTTATCAGAGAGAAAGGAACTTCAATTGAGAAAATGCCTCCATAGAATCCAGTTATAAGGTAAATTTGTGATTGATGAGAGAGACCCCAGCCCATTGTGGGTAGTGCCATTCAAGGACAGGTGGTCCTAAGTTCTATAAGAAAGCAGGCGAAACAAGCCGTGGGGAGCAAGACAGTAAGTAGCACCCTGCCATGGCCTCTGCATCAGCTCCTGCCTCCAGTTTCCTGCCCTGTTTGAGCTCCTGTCCTGATCTCCTTCAGTAAATTACAATGTGGAATTGTAGCCAAATAAACCCTTTCCTTCCCAATTTGCTTTTTGGGTCATGGTGTTTTCTTGCAACAAATAGACACCGTGACTGTGACATATTTGCACACAGATATTTCATTTGAGTAGAAAGTCCTATTCCTCCAATCTTTTTCTCTACACTGCTCCTCCCCAAACACTGAGCCTGGAATTTTATAAACTCTGAATTGGCCATTACCTTAAACATTTGCTATAAAGACAGACAATAGATGTTTGGATTCTTTAGATGTTGGGTAGAGTATAGAAATCTTGACATGCATTTACACGTGGAAGCTACATTTAATATAAAGTTACCAAATCAGTTTTCCTAAGTCGTGGTTCATAAAGTATCAAGATGTATCTAAAAATGTTTAGTAGCCCATATCTTCTTGGAGAAATATTGTTTACTAATGTGGGACACTTCGTTTAAATTTCTTAATAAATCGTATTTTTGATTAGTTTACACATTAGGGAGGTTTCATAGGTCTTTGTGTACTCATAGTTTTGGATAACCCATCCAGACCCTTCCTTTCTTGGACTCGTTTTCCTAGTCCTACTTGAACATTTAGATCTCAGTGTTCTTTTCCAGTTATAGATATCACAAACGTCCTACTGATTATTGTATTTTATTTGTTTATTTGGATTGCTATCATAAGCCCCAAGTAGCTTCTTCATATACACTACGTTTTGTTTAAGCTTTTCCCTGTCCCTTATTTCCTCATCCCCATGACTCCGCTTTCTGCTTGAACCCTTCTGTCACAAGGACCCACCCTACCCCATCCCACTCCACCCATTCCTGTCTACTTTCCTTTCACCTATATTGCATCATCTCTTCTCCCTAAATGCATCTTCCTGTCAACAGCCCGCCTCCCAGATTCCATCTGGGCTCCACGTTAAACACACAAGGCAACACCAAGGATCTCTCCTGTGAGAGGGAATGTGAGCATTGTGGTTTTGAGTCTAAGACAGCCTCGTTCAGTACTTTTGTTTTCCAGGTCAGCCCACTTATCTGCAGATTAGACATGGGTTATTAAATGAGAATTTCAGTGCCAGTCATGGCTTGCCTCCCTACGAATGATTGGGCAGAGGCCTCGGACATGCCATTGCTTTTGGTTTCCTGTCATTGCTAGGTGATAAAATCCAGTTGCTAAAGATGCCACACACGTTGTACTCATTGGTCACAGGACACAGAGAAATCACTCCGGAACTGACCAGGGAACTCTCTCAGCTGTCCATCTTTCATCATGCTAGAAGTAGAAAAGACATCAGCATCAACAGTTGTCTTACCCGGCTCTGGGCCATGCATGTTTATTAATACTGACCTGCTGGCAAGCTGTACCTGTTGGTAGAGTAGTGGCAAGACTCTTCATGGAGGTAACCAATGACTCGCTTGCTTAAATTTGAAGCCTATTCCTTAGGTGGGATTTACATCTGGTGCTGTAAACATGCTCAGAAATCCATGTCTAAAGAACTCATAGGCCCTAAGACAGAGCCTACTCATTTTGTTTCTCTACACAGTCATGTTTCTTTATGGTAGTGGTTCTCAACCTTCCTAATGCTGCGACCCTCTAACACAGTTCCTCACGCCTTGGTGACCCCTAACCATAAAACTATTTCAGTGCTATTTCATAACTGTAATTTTACTACTATTATGGATTGTAATATAAATATTTTTTGTGTTTTCTAAGGGTCTTAGGTGACCCCTATGAAAGGGTCATTTGACATTCCCCTCCCCAAAGGGGTCATGACCCTCAGACTGAGAACCTCTCACTGCCTTATAGAGATCTGTGTTTCTATCTATAGATTTTGTGCATCTCCAAATCTTGATTAGAGACGTTTCTTATTGTTGTGGATGGTGGGTAATTCAGGCAAGTACTACTGATTAAAGTGCTGAAAATAAGAGACTGCAGCCTCGTCATAGGTAGGTCATTTACATCAACTATGCCCCCAGCATTCAGGTTCCAGGAGCGCTGTGGAAGGGGGTGCAGAAAATGAGAGATGCAGAAGATGGGGAGAGATGTTGTCATGTTTTCTGGAACCCTGTCCCCTGACAGAGTCACTTCTCTTTAAGAGTATGGTGACCATACTTTCAAGTTGGCCATGCCCCAGTGGATGGACCCACATGCATGTCTGTATGGGCAGCACTAGTTTGAACCAGTAAATTAAATACATCAGTGAGAATTATATAATGAGGACATGAAGCCAGGAAAGAGATGTGAGAGGGATCCTGAGGGGAATTGGGGGGAGACAAGGAGGAAGTATGATTAGGATACATTGTATACATGTGTGAAATTTTCAAAGATTAAATAATAACTAAAGTTATACAAAGGAGATGGAAAAATAATACTTTGATGTTTCTCTAATGACTCACATAAATTCAACTTGGTGTGCAGAGTCACCATAATTTGCTCCCAACAAGTATTACTGGATTTTCTTTTCATGACTCCCATGAACGTGTGTACCACATACTCATCAAACCCTGCAAAGGACATTTCATGCATGTGTGTACCACACACACTCATCAACTGCTGCCAAGGACATTCCAATTCCACAGTCTTTTGGGTCCCCATCACTTACCAAATGCTTTGTCTACCTCCCAGACCCCCCTCCTACTGACTACACCAGCTCTTGATAAAACCCTCATCTTTGAAGTCAACTCAAAGTATATATCAGAGCCTCATCTAGCATTGATCTTTCATCTTTACACCCTGTCTTGGTCAGGGTTTCTATTCCTACACAAAACATCATGACCAAGAAACAAGTTGGGTTTATTCAGCTTACACTTCCATATTGCTATTCATCACCAAAAGAAGTCAGGACTAGAACTAAAGCAGGTCAGGAAGCAAGAGCTGATGCAGAGGTCATGAAGGAATGTTACTTACTGGCTTGCTCAGCTTGCTTTCTTATGGAACCCAGTACTACCAACCCAGTGATGGTACCACCCACAAGGGGCCCTCCCACCTTGGTGACTAATTGAGAAAATGCCTTACAGCTGGATCTCACTAAGGCATTTCCTCAAGGGAGGCTCCTTTCTCTGTGATAACTCCAGCCTGTGTCAATTGACACACAAAACCAGCCAGTACACCCCTAAATGAAATGCTCATAAACTCAGTCAAGAAGCACTCATTAAGAAACAGTAAGCCTTCACGGCAAGAAAGACACTTAGCTGTGCAGTTCATTTAAAAGTGGGCCTTGCAGTCTAGCAGACGTATGTCTTTAGAACCTTAAAGAGCTCAGTTCATGCCTTTCTCATGACCCTGACTTTGTACAGTAGTTATTTGTGTGCAAGTCCACTTGTAGGCAGTACGTTCATCCATCCATGCCCTGTAGCAACTGCCTGGGGGTTGTACACACGACTGGTGCTCATCAAAGTGTATTGGACTGAACTGAATTCCTCCACGGGGATGAACACAAAGTAGATGCTCGACATTGATTGACTTTAGGCCCTTCCACAACTGCAGATCATTCTCTGTAATGGAAAATCTGCTCTATGGCAACTGAAGCAGGGTGAAGCCAGCGGAAGGCAGTTGAATTTCTCAGGATAAATTGTGTTTTCCTCAGAGTGCTCTCGATATTAGGGTCTGAAAGTAGAGTTCTTTGGATTGCCCTTTTCTAAGGAGGCTCCTAAAATAATGGCAAGCCTATATCTGACTCGTCAGCCATGCTGGTGAGCTAAGCTAAGAGGATACAGGGGAGATGTACGATGTCTGGTGAATTTTCAGAAATAGAGCTTAACACTCTTCTTTCTTGAAACCCTCAGGTAGGCAGGCCCAAGAAGAAATAATAGTAATAAAAAAAGCCTTGGAGGTATGTGACTAGCCTCTAAATTCTGCAATAAATGTGCTTTGTTGAACATTAGTGTCAGCATGTCATGGCGCCAGCTCCTTGGATGTGGCAGAACTCCAGTATGTCTTCCTAAAATGTCAAAATAGGAGCGAGAGTTCTTTTTTTTTTTCTGTAGAGGAAACAGGAAACAGTAATAAATTTCTCTACTGTACACGGGCTGCTGGACAGATCTGTTTCTCAGCTCTCAGGCTGGTTGTCAAATAGTTATATCTCAAGGAATTGGGTATGTGGTGATTGGTTCCCTGGGTTTACTAAAGGTAGGGCTATAGATAGCAAGCAGAGAGTACAGGCCAGGTAAACCCTGAGGGATGCCGACCAATAAGGTCCACAATGCTCAATGGACTGATAAGTGCATACAGAGTGAATATCACCTCACTGTCCAAACGTGCAGGGGCTGCATCAGATGCTGAATGAGATCAAGAAACCCAGAGCTTCTCTGCGGGGTATTCAAGTGATAGGGCTTGGAAAAAAAATGTCCTGGAAGGCCAGGTGTGGTGGTACATGCCTATAATCTCAGCACCCAGGAGGCTGAGGCACGCTTGATAAGTTTGTGACTGTTTGGAAAAATCACATTTCATGAGTAATTGTGAGCTTCCTGGAAGCAAGGTATATGATTCAAACACCTACCCTACATCCTTCCTCGGGGCAAGGTTCAAACATGAGTGAATTTGCTCTGAATCCTGGCACCTTCTGAGCATGCTCAGTGCATAACTGCTAACTAGGAATAAGGAACAGAAAAGAATCCGTTGTACGTGCACATCAGGAGCCACAGAAGAAAGTACGTCACGTGGCTTCACCAGGGCCCAACGCAAGGCTTTTGGGGGGCTCCTAATCATTCTGGGTCCAGCTCCTCCTGGCAGGTGTATTTCTACACTTTACCACTGAGAGAACGCAGGCAGGGACTGCACCCACTGGATAATTGAAACTACAGGTCAGCATCCTTTCTCCTCACACTGGGCTGACTTTTCCTTCTGCTTGCCTAATTGCCCCTATATTACAAGCCTAACTTTGCGGTTGTATCCTGAGCCCAACTGCACCGTTGCTTTCAACTCAGAAGTTCCCTAAAAGGAATTTTTTAAAATTCTCACTTTATCTCCGATACCTTTTAAAATAACTGTGAATTTATTTTTTTTATTTCTTCCCAAATGCTACTGGGTGGGGTACAAGGAGAACATACTTAAGGAATGTGACAAACTATTATGAAAACAACCTTATATCCTTATATAACCGTAAATATAATAAGGTATTATAAAGTAAAGACAAACATAATACTGAAAGAATTGAGATGATTCCCTGAGGGTTGGCATGCTTAACGATATTCAGTCACATAGATTTCTGAGAGCAGCCATGTCTAACAGCCCCCAGTACTTACTCTCCAGCACTGTCAGCAAAAATGGAGTCCTACACTCAATCCTGAAGAACACGCTGCTTGACACTTGTCCCAGACCAGATCCTCCAAGTCTGCTGCTGTTGTGAACCCATTTGTCAATTCCTGTACTAACAAGCTGACACACACACAAAAGCCATCACTCTCAGGTTTGTCGGAACGTTCGAGGGTATTGCATGGTTTATAGTAAATAGCAAACCTCATTTTCAAGCCTGGTAACACATTGCATTGAACAATACAACCTGGACCCTCAGATCTCCTGAGAGTTTTATGGATTGATGCATGTGAAAATGTCTTGAAATGCCACCTGCTAAACATAAGACAAGATCGTCTCCAAATTAGAGGAACTGTTGAGTTACGTTCGTTGGCTCATTCAGCAAACCCATGTTGACAACTGCACTGAAGGTTCCCTTTGGCGGTCCTAGTTTCATTAATAAGAGAATTTCAAGATGGCCTCAAAAGGAAGCTCGGGGCCAGTTTTATTAGAGTTTAAGGGAAAACATAATACAGGCTAAGTAAAAATCCCAAAAGCCTGCAGGAAAAGAGGAGAAAATGGTATACCTTTTAAATTAGGCATGGAAGAGAAATAGACTTCACATTAAGAAAGGGAGAAGCGTCTCAAGGATCGAACTATGCTAGGGAGGCGATAAGAGATCCTAAGTGTCCGCCCACGTGACACTTTCTCCCACGTGACGTGCGTGAGAGTTTCGCAGCCTGCTCATCTTCTGTTTGTATTTCCTGAGCTTCATTCATGGCTGCTCTTCTCCTTAGATAAAGGCGAGGTAAAAGAGGGTGTCTAGGCCCTCTCTATAAACTGGCTTTCTTTCGTGCGTTAATTTGTAAAATTTTTAGTTCCTTCCCTCCTATAGCACCAGGTACTAGGGCTGTCCTAGTTGCCAGCATTTAGAAGACAATGAAATAACGCTTTTGTTCTCAAAAGCGTACGTGGCAATGGGGCAGGAATAAGAGTACCCAGAAGGGACATAAAGCAGGATTGGAGGTCCAATCTGACTGTGGCGGGAGAGTGTGAGGTTATGCAAAACAAAGCGAGCAAGAACAATTCTTCTGCACAGCAACATTTTGGCAGGCCCAAGAAGAAAACAAGCTATCAGAATCTCTGGGAAATTGGTATGTCACAAAGAAAAGGCCCCAATAATGGAGTATGCACAGTGTCTTCACGGGAAACACAGGGATTGGCCAGGCAGAAGTCCAGTGCTTGAAGGTCAGACTGAAGGAAGAGATAGCCTGAGAGAGGACAGAGTGTGGAGAAGCAAGCAGAGCTTTGGATAAAATGGAACCATGTTGGAAGGCTTCGAATCCAAGAGCAAACGATGTGACTTTCATTTTAAAAGGATCTGAAGCATTGATCACAAGAAAGAAGATGGATACAAGATGGATACAAAGAGAAATCACTTAGAAACAGTTTTCAGTGACTCGAGAAAGAACTGATTCTGACTTCAGTTAGGGAGTGGACAGTGAAGGTAGGAATTCTAGGATTTTTGTTTTGTTTTTGTTTTTGTGCCTTAACCAACAGGACTCCTGATGTACTGGGTAGAGAGAATAGAATGCAGAAGGGATTGGTTCAAGGTAAGAGCAGATTTTCTTTCAGGGTTGTAGGGATAGGAGGAATCAAATATATAAAAATCATTAATTTTTTTTTCCTTAAAAGTTATTTTTTGTGCTTCTCATGTGTATGACCTAATTCCTGATCTGAAAGAAACTTTCAATCATTTGAGCAAGCGAAACTCAGCTAAAAAGTGAAAAAGTGAAACAATATTTATACGAGAACTAGTTTCAAAACCCAAGGTGATGGTAGGAGTTGTAGTGTGTGTGTATGTGTGTGTGTGTGTGTGTGTGTGTGTGTGTGTGTGTGCGCGCGCGTATATGTGAGTTCGTGCATGTGTATGTACATGTATATGTGTGTGCATGTGTATGTGTGCATGTATGTATGCATGTGTGAATGTGCATATGTGTATGTACATCCATGTATGTAAGTGTGTGAGTATGTGTATGTGTATATATATGTAGTATGTGTATGTGTTTATGTGGATATGTATGCACGTGTGAGTGTATGAATGTGTGTGTACATGTGTGCGTGTGTGTTGGAGAATGCTGCTATTAAGGTCCCAGTCCTCCATGACTGGATGGCTTTCTGAGCTCAGCACAAAATGAAGGACTCCCTTTCTCTGCCTGACCCCGTGTGGAGAGAGTCCTTGAACACAAGGGCTGGCCTTGTCTGACCTTGTCTGTAGAATGACCTTATACAGAACTCTCTTCAAAGCTACATAATTTAGTACACAAGTCTCACTCTGGCTTCCCACCCACTTGATAATTAGGTGCTGCATTATGTCCAATCACCCTTCCCACCCACACACACCCACCTTTTACTTGTGATCTGAATCCGGGTCTTCATGCTTTTACAGAAAGCACTGTAGCATCATCTAACTGAATTTCTAATGATAATCCATTAAAGAAGGTGAATCTTACAACTGCTGTTAACGGGGAGGATTTGGAGGCGATGGCCCACAGTCAACTCAGTATAATCTAAAGATAGACCCTTTGTAAGCCAACCTGCTTGGTAGATGTGAGTTCAGATTATACCCCGTCATTACTGTGACCCTGGCCAAGCTCCTTATGAGCTCTGAATCTGGTTCCCTCTTCTTTAGAGCATAGTACTCTAGGAAATCGGGTTGTTATTGAAGATGCCAGGGCAATGATATATTGACACAGATCTCAGCGCCCCTCACTGTTCTTGCCGTAACTTGCTTGTCAAGGTCTTGATGCCTTCTAACATCACACCCTAAACCCATGCTCACTCTTTAGTAGACTCTACCCATAGAGATGTCCTGGCCACCAACCTCTCAATGGAAAATACATTCATTCCACTTCCTAAAGTAATCAAATACTCAGACAAAATAAACCAGGGGGAAATGGTTTATTTCCAGAGGGTGTACATGGTGGAAGAGACACAGGCAGTAAGAGTTCAAGTCTTACCTATGACATTGCATTGGGAACCTAGAAGCAGGGTGAATAGGAAATGAGGCGAGGCCATGAAACCTCAAAGCAAAACTCCTCCTCCTTAAGGTCCCGTAGCCCCTCAAACAGTGCCACCAGCTGGCCACCAGACATTCAAATACATAAGTTCTTGAGTGACATTTTATGTTCAAACTACAGTAGGATCATTTTTTAGACTCCTTACATGCCCTGTGAGCCTGGTACTGTATTGGATGGTACTGAGGGTGGTAAGCCTATTTGTTGATTGGTGTGTGTGGTCTGTGTGTGCGTGTACATGTATATGTGTGTATATGTGTGTATGTGTGTGCATGTGTGTATGTGTGTATGTGTGTGTATGTATGTGTATGTGTATATGCATGTATTTGTGTGCATGTGTGTGTGTGCATGTATTTGTGTGCATGTGTGTGTATGTGTATATGTGTGTGTGCATATATGTGTGTGTGCCTGTGTATATGTGTGTGCGTGTACATGTGTGTATGCATATATGTGTGTGTGTGTATGTATATGTATGTGTAGTATTTGCCAATTAGCATACAGGTATGACATGGGGACATCCTGCTGACGGACAGGCAGCAATGGGTGGAATGTTGAATTGCAAAGGCAACCTTCACATCATCTCACCATTAGTTCAGAGGACCTGTCATAACAGAGTACTTAAAACTAAATGCCTCAAACAACAGATATCTATTGTCGAAAAGGCCTAGAAGCTTAAAAAAAAAAAAGTCTGGGATCAGCACTTGGTGATGAGAGCCTGATATAGAAGTTCCCTGAGGAGTTCTACCAACATCTGACCAATACAGATGCAGATACTCACAGCCAACCATTGGACTAAGCCTGGGGACCCCAATGGAAGAGCTAGGGGAATGATTGAAGGACCTGAAGGGGATTGCAACCCCATAAGAAGAACAATATCAACTAACTGGACCAGCCTGAGCTCCCAGGAACTAAACCACCAGCCGAAGAATACACATGGAGAGACCCATGGCTCCAGATACATATGTAGCAGAGGATGGCCTTATCCAGCATCAGTGGGAGGGGAGGCCCTAGGCCCTTGATGCCCCAGTGCAGGGGGATGCTAGAGTGGTGAGGTGGGAGTGGGTGAGTGGGTGGAGGAGCACCCTCATAGAGGTAAAGGGAAGGGGGAAGAGAGGATGGTATGGGGGATTTGTGGAGGGGTAACCAGAAGGGAATATCATTTGAAATATAAACAGATAAAGTTAATAATGATAACAATAATAATAATAGTAATAACAATAATAATAATATGGGATCAAGGTATCAACATGGTCACTTAAGAGATCTGTGGGAAGAATTAGTTCCATGTTTGTCTTTTAGTTTCCAGTGCCTTCCTTGGAATATTTGACATTTCCTGGCTTATAAAAACATCAGCCAGTCTCTCCTTTGTATAAGGACCCAGCCATACAGGACGAGGGCCAGCCACACTGTATTCCAGGATGACCTCATCTTATCTAACGACTAATTATGACTGAGACACCATTCGTTCCTCACAGGGCCACATTTTGAGATGCAGGGCGGAGCAAGGATGGTCTAAGCTCGAGGTAACCAATTAGGCTTTTACCACAGCCACTTTGTGTCACTGGGAATATGTTTCCACGTCCGAGACCCTGACTTTATCGTCCTTGCCTTCAGTTTTCCTGCCAGTATCTACTGAGCACACACCCAGGAGTCACCACCACAGCCCTCTGTATTCTGATCACTGTTGATGTCACTTTACAATTCAGGCCTCGAGCCCTGCAAGGAGGCAGGTAGGTTACCTTAAGAACAGCCTAGATGTCTCAAAAAGGAGCAGTTTGTTTGCGGATTCTTTGATGACCCACTCCACTTTTCCCCTGACTCCCTGCCTTCAGACAAAGACCTTCCCTCCTGCGCAGAGCTCAGCCCACCTACAGCAGAAGGTCTGGCAAGCAGGACTTGCATTTCAATGATCAGCACAGATACCACAGGGCAAGGTTAAAGAAGATGATGTTTATTCTATAACCCTCTCTCCACACTTGTCCCTCCTCCCATCTCCCCTTTCGACATATGGTTGGCTCTTTAATGTCGAGTAATGTTTTCACATGTATTTAATTATTTAAAGATTTAATAACAAACCACCGAGAATCAATTGCACTCCGGGGAGACATTTCTTTGAATTCTTACCACTGCGCCTCCCCCCCCCCCATGTCTTTGTGTAAGAATGCATTTAAGCCACTGCAAACTGAAGCACACAGCTAAAAGGGAAAGAAGAAAACACCCTACAGGCATTCAGCGAGGATATCTGTAGGTGAAATCAAAGACTTAGAACACCTGATACTATCTCTCATATCAGCAGTAGGCAGGACACTAAAATGAGAAACTTTAATTCCATTTTATATCTAAACACAGAAGGCCAACAGCTTACATATAAAAAAATTCTTTTTTTTTTTAAACAATAAATTCCCTTAGGAGCTAGTTCTCCGTGTTAAAGGGCAAGGAAAGGGAAACATATTATTCTGATCCCGGTAGCAGAAAAGGGCTGTTTTTCAAAATACCACTTTTAAATTTTTAAACAGTCTGTTACTTAATATTTTAGGGTCTCTCTCTCTCTCTCTTTTTTATCTTGTTGTCCTGATAAGCCCATCCCCCAACTCCCTGTCACAACCCCCATAGAGAGGCATCAATTAATTAGCATATTTAATTACCCAAAGGTGGTTTGGTTTGGTTTATTGTTGGTTTTGTTTGGTTTGTTCTTGATCAAGGGAACTGTGGTAGACTGTGTGCCCTCACCCGTATCCATCCAGAAACAACACCAACTGACTTCTTCTTTCTTAGTCATTTACACCCACCTTTGGGGGCAGAGTTAGAAAGATTGGTGACAGCTTATGTGTTCTGATGTGGGGCATGCGGGGGAGTCTACAGGAAGAGCTTCTAGGCAGATCTGCTAGAGTTGAGACTAGAAAATGTGATCAACCTAACTGATGGCAGGAAGCAAGACTGGTGACTAACAGACATGGGGGTGGGGGAACTCCACTGCAGTAAGGCTTTTGCTGGAAGACATTTTTGGAAGTAGCCTGCGATGACATTGTCCATGACAACCTTATGTCATAGCGTCAAAAGGTCAGACATGCTTGGCTCTTACGCAACCATGGGTTTTCTTTCTAAATTAATTCAGTTCAGTTAACTTTCTGGCTTTATATTGGCACCAGTGTGTGAACTGTAAAGTCAGATTTCTTGGAAGGCACTAAGAAAATCAAACCCTATGTTTTAATAGTCAATGCCGTCCCTTTGGGTCTTAATTAATGTGAATGTAAGGCTACTAATTAGAATCCCGAGCAGCAAGACAAATGTCACCATCTAATTATGTAATGTATGCATGTTTTTTTTCTGCCAAGTGAGAGAAAAGAAACAATACTGTTGATTGTGAAAATATCATTTAGATTAATTCATAAATATTTCATCTTAAACGTTTTTGGTTTGTTTGTTTGTTTGTTTTCTAAGGGTATGTAGCCATAAACAACTCAGACGAAAAAGAAGCTTCTATTTCTAGGAGGGATGAAAGATAAATAAAATAAATTATGTCCTGTACTAGAAAGAGACAATGACCCTGAGAGAATTTAAGCATGGACAGAGATGAAGAATTCTGGGCAGGGCTGGAACTTTCAAACAGGATGAAGGATCAGTGAAGCAAACACACGGGAGAAAGCAGGGAAGGAAAGGGGGGGGGCAGGCACGAGATAGAGAGGAAACAGGGGAGGAGAGAGGGGTTGCACACCACCTGCGCCACCTGCAGGAGCATTGTTCCAAACCAAGACACTTCACAGAAAGGCCTGGAGCTAATGGGGAAGATTCAAAGAGCCTAGAGAACTTGGAAGAGGCATCACATACTGAAGTGAAGACTGCCTCAGCCACCATAGCACGAGGGCACACAGACACAGGCTAGGAGGCTACAAGGTCAGGTAACTGTGGCTTGCTCAGTGTGACGTCAGCTGAAGTTGCTCCCAGATGCAGGGATTAGGTCGGCATTGAAAAGAGGATCTGGTAGATTCCATTCACAGTCTGACTGCAGAGTGTTAGAGAAAAGCCGAAGTCGGGGTGACCCCAGCTTTGCTGTGGACACGTCTAGCTATAAATGAGGTGCAACTGTCTTCCTCAACTTGTTGGTTTTTCACATTGCAAACTGTCAATTTGCTAAGGGATCTAATCTGTACTGGATGTTTACCTGGACCTGAAGTACACTCAGAAGTACACTCAGAAATACCACAGGCTGTATCTTGTCAATGGATCTCAATTTTACCATTTTCTGATCCCACTAATGCCTCTGTCACCTTGAAAAATGAGTTGAAATGACTCGAACTCATTCACGATCTTGCCCTATTTCTTTCCTGGGTAACTTACACCAGATTTATTAATTCCCTCTATTTCTGTCTTTACTTCCTTCCCACCAGACTGTTGCGTCTCCATTCGACACTTGCCTTCACTTTCTGAGACGCCAGGGCATTGTCTTTTTCAAGTCTGAGTATCTTATCAGTGTCTCTACCACCAGAGAATAAGCATCAATATCATCTTAGTCACCAGGAAGCTGCACAAATCAAAGTGCAGTCAGAGTATTCCGTGATGCAGCGGATGACAGCTCCCCAAGCACACACAGCACATAGGAAAAGCCATCTCAGAGGTCTACTCACAGGAGCCAGGAGGTCCCTGGTGAGACATTGGGATGCCACCCCCTAAGAGACTGGAGAATTGAGACGATTATTCTAGAAAGGGTCTCACAGTGGAAAGGGGATTCTTTATGGTAAATTATACGTCTGGCTCCACGGGGCCTTTATATAAAAATTTATTGGCATCTTCCGTACCGAGACTTCCTGTATCCGTATCCTAAAACTCTTTTCGTTTATTTTGGTTTTATTTGATTCGTACATTTCTGAGGCGGACACGGGCAAAGCCTACCAGCTTTCGATATTTCCCCTTTATTTCCGAAAGGCTTTCCTTTTCAAGTTTCATTGATGTTTCTTATAAGCGTAAAAGCTCCGAGTCCTAGCAACTTTGTGGATCCGGACTTTCTGTCATTAAAAGTAGAACGCTTGGCTCGTTTAATACTGTCTGCCTGACGATCTACGTCACGTGACGCTAACACTGTGCATTTGCTGCATCCCCTATCTTCACTTTCTCTATCAGTTTGAGTCTTGCATTTTTAAGCCCCATCTGCCACCTTTCATTTGTCATTATTAGGATATATCCACGCTATAATGGATGGCTTTTACTGTGACATTGTCTTACATGTGTATCGTATATAGTGTGCTTAACCATCACCTCTCCTGTTATCCTCTCCCCTACACTCCCTGGTTCTCTTCCTTGTGCTGAATAGTCTCATTTCCATTTGAATCATGAATATATAACTACATTATAACTACATATATTTGAATTATATAGAAGTATTAATATTTTTTAATTATAAGCATACAAGAATAATGCATATGTATATATCGTCCATGTATTAGTTTCCTTTCTATTGCTGTAACAAAGTACTCTAACCAAAGGCATCTGAGGAAAAGATTGGGTTTATCTGCGCTGATGACAGGTCAGAGGCCAACAATCAGGGGAGTCAGGGGAGAAACGCACGTAGGAACTCAAGCAGAAACCGTAGAAGAATACCGCTTGCCGGTTCACCTGCTCACTCATGCTTAGCTGGCTTTCTTATATAGCTCAGGACCACCTGTGTAGAGATGCTACCCACAGTGTTGTGGGTCAACCTATATCAATTGGCTATCAAGATGCCTTGTTAGATTTCCGCGCATAGCTTAGACAGATTACTCCAGACCAAACGGTTCCACGAGGGGGGAGTTTATTTGGGGCGGAGGGAAGAGAGCGAGAGGAGAGAGGGCAGAGAAGTGGAGGCTGGCCATGACCACGTGGAGAGGGGGGGAAGAGAAGGGGGGAGGGGGCAGAGGAGAACCTGCAAGGGATGAAGGGAGCACAAGAGAGCACAAGAGAGAGGAGGGGCCAAGCAGCCCCTTTTATAGTGGGCAGGTCTACCCAGCTGTTGCTAAGTAACTGTGGGGAGGAGCAGCATACCTGGCCGCTGCCAGGTAACTGTGGAGGTGGAGTTTATACAGAATACTAACACACTTGACCACAGATTTGTCCACAGGCCAGTCTGATTGAGGCAATCCCTCACTGAGAGTCGCATCTCAGATAACACTAGGCTGAGTCACGTTGACAATTAAAATTAGATTGTTTGAGTGATGTGTGTATACATGCACATGCATACGTGTGTGTGTGTGTGTATGTGTGTGTGTATGTGTGTATGTATGTGTGTATTATGTGAATATGGATGTTTGTAAATATAAAAATCTTTTGAAACCACGTTCAAAAGCAAAACTATGCTGTTTATAATGAAATAGAACTGGAGACGATCCTCTAATACAGTGATTCTCAACCTGTGGGTCACGATACCTTTGCAGTCCAAGAACCCTTCTATAAGGGTCACCTAAGACCATCAGAAAGCACAGATACTACATTATGGTTGGTAACAGCAGCAAAATTACAGTTATGAAATAGCAATGAAGATTATTTTGTGGTCGGGGATCATCACAACACGAGGAACTGTATAAGAGGGCCACAGCATTAGGAAGGTTGAGAACCACGGCTCCAAACAGAAATAAGCCAGAGTTAGGAAGACACATTTTAAATTTCCTCTCAGGCAGGAGATCCTACTAACTTAGGCTCTTATCTGCTTCCTGCAATTTATAAAGGGAATTTTTTTTCCTCCTTTCACTTGTAGAATTTTCTGGGTTTTTTTTTTTTTCACAAACTTCAAAAACACACTTTTCAATGTTCACCATTTTACTGGTAGCTCCAGCACTTGCCCATCAACCCTTCATTCATTTCAAATAATTTATAATTGCTAAAAGTTTTAGTGCTTTTATTTACCTCTCCCCTATTTGATATCATTGGGAAGATACTGGAACTATCTAGGAAGACGTTTCATCCCTCTCAATAGCCAATAGTTTTATCCCTCAGTAGCAAAAGACTTGTTCCCCTCTCCAAGAGACATTCCAACTTGGGTGATTGGCAAGCAGGGAGTTTGTCCTAGAAGCTGAGAAGCCCTGTCTCTTACCTTTCCACTTCCTTCCCCAGAATCAACATCCAGGATGGAATTTTCCATGAATCACTTGCTTCATTTGTTTTAAATACTTTTCCTGAGTCTACAGACTACAGCAAGCGTGAGCTCAGCGGAGACTGAAGCACGGAGTCCCACCAGAACTTTAATAATCATCCAGGGGCTTTATTTCAACTTATTTCAACTTTTAGGGTCTTGAGTCTCCAGTTTGGGTCTTCTTCCTCTATTTACCAGGAAAGTCTGCACGGAAGGGTACCCACTTTCACATATACAGGTTGTAGAATCCCACTGTCCACCTGAGACCATCTTCTCTGTGTCTCCCCAGAACTCCTCAGTGTATCTGTTCTTTCAATGGTGGCCTCTAATAGAGCCAGCAGGAAGAAGCTGGTGAGAAGTGGAGACATTTTGCTTGTTTGTTTTCTTACCTCCCATCGGTATGCCGTGGTCCTGCACTTCTTGAATTTCAAATCTTACCAAGGGCTTATTCTCATTTTGATATTTCTTTGTTGTATCAGTGGGATCATGGAAGGATAAGAAACAAATGGATTTCCTTAGTCACATGACTTAAGCTTCAAAAGAGTTGAATGATATCTGCTTGTTCGTTTGCCTGTCATCTGTTCCCATCAGATCATAAAGCCTTGATGCCAAGATTTTTGTATTCCTTCATTTTTATATACCAGGGCCTGACACCGAGAAGATGCAAAACAGAAGTTTACACAATGAACAATTGATGAAATTAGGCAGCTTGGCTATAAACAAATATTTTATTACATTAACTGAGCATTAGTGAGTAACGGTAAATAATCTTCTCTTGAACTTGCCAGAAAGTGACAAGGAATTAAATCTCTCCCCCTTCTCCCTTCATGGCTTCTACAAAGAGGAGAGCAGCACAGAGAAGATTGTATTTCATGTGCTTCGAAAAGTTTGAAAGAAGGTATTGAAAAAGGATTGATTCTTTTCTGATCACATAAACTTCAAAAACTTTTATAGCCGAATATAACAAAGTTATGAGTTCCAGGATGTTGTCACTCAATACGCGGTGTATTTTGGCTTTCTTCAATTATTACTGATCACTCTTGTTCCTCCTCTCACTGCACCCTTGTCTCACACACACACACACACACACATACACACACACACAGAGAGAAAGAGAGAGAGAGAGAGAGAGAGAGAGAGAGAGAGAGAGAGAGAGAGAGAGAGAGATCCAGGTTCCACATATGAAAGGAAACCAATGATATTCATATTTGAGTCAAGCTTATTAAAGTCATATATTTTTCTTCAAATGACATAATCTAATTATTTTATAAGTCAGTGAGTGTGGCTATTTTGCCCGCACATTTGCCTCTTGCTTGGCTGATATCCACAGAAGCCAGAACTGGGGATTGGATCCTTTGGAACCAGAGTTATTGATGGTTGTGAGCCACCATGTAGGTGCTGGGAATCAAACCAGATCCTCTGAAGAGAAGCCAGTGTCCTTAACCACTGAGCCATCTCTCCATTCCCAAAGCTTGCTCATTAAATCTCATTAAAGCTTGCTGAATAAATCTCCAGATCCTATATGTATCCCACATTTTCTTTATTCATCCGTTGACAAGCACCTAGGCTGATTCCATACCTGGCTATCGTGAATGGCACTATAGCAAACACAGATATTCAAGCATTTCTGTAGTAAGCTAACTTAAGATTCTTTTGGAGATATAAAGAGTGGAACCCCTGGGTCATATAGTTGCTCTATTTTTAGTTGTTTGAGAGACCTTGACACTGTTACATTACTACCAAGAGTTTATAACTTTTTCTTTTCCCTCCATAATTAGCTGGCATTTATTGTCTTTCTTTTGAGAATCTCATGCACGAGTCCTGTATTTACATAATTTTCACCTCTCTTTCTATCCTCTGACATTCTCCCAAGTCTTCCTACTTCCTCTCAAACTCATAACTTCTTCATTTTTGTCTTACATGCATACACATTTATATACATAATTGTGTGTATATAAATATAACCTGCTGACTCTATTTGTGTGACAATCCTTGTATGTGCTTAGGGCTGACCACTTGGACTGGATAACCTATAAAGGAGCTCATCCCTGAGACGATCATTTTTCCCTCTCTCACTAGCCACTAATTGCCTATAGCTCTTTCTCTAGGCATGGGGTCTTATGATGTTTTCCCCCATCCATGTTGGATGCCATTTGGTGTTATCATTGTGCAGGTCTTTACTGGACAACCATTTGTTATAATTTCATGGGTGTAACTTCTCTGTCATGTATAGAAGACACACTCTCTCAGAAGAATCTCGGTCTTCTGGATTTTACAATCATTCTGCCCGTTCCTGGGCAATCTTCCCAGGGCCTTTTGTTGTGCTATAGATGGATCAGTTAGTGTTGAGACACCCACAGTCAGTTGGTTCTCTGTATTTTCACCATCTATGAAGTTATCTAATGGCACCCATTTGGTAAAAAAGGAAATATCTTTGATGAGGAGTTAGAGTTGCGTTTATCTGTGGGTCTAGGGATAAGTACTTAGAAATATGTAGTTAGAAATTATACTGGTTTGGGAACATGACGGTAATAGGTTCTCCTCTAGGATCTGTGAGCTCACCAGTCATGAGTTACTGACTAGGTTTACAGTACCTGGAATGAATTTCCTTCTAGTGGGTCTTGAGTCCATCTAGATAGTAATTGGTCGCCTAGAAGGTATGACTGACACTATTGTGCCCTGAGAATTCTTCCTAGGCTCTGCTGTAACTCACAAGCTTTGGAGCCAGGAAGGAACTTTGATGGTTCTTTTCCCAGGGAATGTATTGTTTATTTTCCCAGCGATACCCATTTCGACTCTATGCCACAATACATTCTCAGTGTATCTTTGATTTGCATTTCCCTGAGAGTCAAAGATGTTGAATATTTTCTTCATTTATTTATTGGCCATTTATGCATCATCTTTTGAAAAGTGTTCATTTCCCAGTTGTTTACTTGATTATATATATATATATATTATATAAATTATATATATAATATATATATAATATATACACACATCCCCCAATTAAAACAAGCAGTGAGCAAAGGATTATGTATGTTGCCACGCCAAAATAACGGAGCCTGGTTTTTAAAATTACATATAACAATAGAGCAATGGAGATTATCATATCACCACCGTAAGGAAAAGGATTCATGACTGAATATATTTAAACATCTCACTGTTTGTCACTCTAACAGCTAGTGTAGCCAACCATCTCCTTATCCGAGGGAAAGGTGGTGCTCCGGGTTATTTTGAGGCATTGAGTTTAATCAACTGGAAAGTGTATGCTGTGAATTTCTACTCTCTGCAGAAGTTTCCCACTGAAGTACTGCATTTGTAATTCAGCACAGGATCTTGATCTATTCTTTACATTTGTGAGAATGAGCCAGCATGTGGGGACAAGGAGAATGTGTGAAATTAACTGTAGGAAAGTCAAATAAGGGGGAGGAAATAAGAGCCGTAGAGGAGCGCGCTCCAAGGCATATTCATCATATGCATATTTTCCTGGTTCTGTGGTGGTCAACAACTGGTGATTTTTTTCAGATATAAGAAAAAGCCATTCTGAAGGAAACTTCAGGATAACTTCTCATCATGTTCCAGGACCATACTGAGATGAGGTTTCCCAGCTACCTTTTCAATGTGATATAGCTTCTTCACTCTGCTACACTCATATCACCTCTCTCATTTCAAGACCACCAAGTCTGCCTATGTGGGACCCGCCCCTTTCTTTACCTGTGCCCTGGGCCTGGAAAATGGTTAAGAAAGACACTTAATGTTGACTTCTGGCCTTTATTTTCATGCACACACATGTACAGACACACACTCATACATACACACACAAATACATACATATACAATACACACATGAATATGCACATATACTTACATTCATACACACACACACACACAGAGAGAGAGAGAGAGAGAGAGAGAGAGAGAGAGAGAGTTATCTGCTAACAGTAAACACCTTACTGAGTTGCTATGTATACAAGAATAGATGTATCAGTCAATGACCATTAGTTTGATTAGTTGTCAGTTGATTTTGTCCATGAATTAGCCTAGCTGATGTGATACTACCTTATACATTCTCAGCTAGCCTTTCAAAATGAGTAATCATCTCTGGGAAGAAATAGTTTCAAACAATCTTAATAATTACAGCGCTGAGCACAGAGATTCATAAATGCAGGATAATGGCTGAGTGGTGTATCTAGAAAGGGAAGAGTCCGTGATGTGTGTCTACACGATCAGCGTAGGCATTCTGAGTCTTCTGTCTCACAGGACAGGCAGAATTATCACCCTTCCCTGATGGTCCCCAGGCCTCAAGTCTGCCTAGTCTACGTCTCTATTTTCTCCATAGGCTTATTACTTATCACTTTAAATGACCACAATCCATCATTTATTTGTTTCCTGTCATCCCATCTCTTGAATGTCAGCTTTATAAAAAGGACATTGACCATCCCTGTCATTTATTTGATACTCAACCTCTTGAACTCTTGTCCAGCAATGGGTAATTCTTATTGAGTGAATGAATGAACTGCGATGTACACGACTAGTAGAAATTCTCAAAACTTATTAGATTCCTCCTCCAGATAACCAATATTGCTATGGCTAAAACAAATATAAGACATTCGTCAGTTCACTGAAGGAGCCTGTGGGACAAGGTGGAGAAATATAGGATACGATGAAGAACTGCATGTGGCAAATATTGCATGCTAAATCTAGTCCTGGAAGTTGAATCCAAGTGATTAAAAAATATCAGAGCCAAAGAAGATTCAGGAGAACTTTACTACCCAAGTATCATAACTTAAAGAATAAGTAGAAATTGACAGGCTAGTGGTATAGTCACCAAGTGCTTACGCTGACAGTAATGGAGGGCACACGACATCCACTGAAGTGGCAGAAGAAATTATTAGAACTTATAATTTTAAGCCTTAAATAATCATTATTAAACATTTTATTATTGAATTAATATTATCTGTATGTATAATTCATAAAATAAATACGGATATATTATAGAAGCATGACCCCATGATTTAAAATCTTTGCAGATTACTTATATAGGAGAGTGCCTTCAGGCCTTTTCGGGGCTTGATTCATTCATAAGTGAGTAGTAACAATGTCATTGTTCCCACAATGTAGAGATATGCATGGTGAAAAGTGTCAGTGAAACCTAAAACATGTAGAGCTGTTGTATTGTCAGAGTTTGTACATATGCAGATATATGTGTACTTTTACAAAGTATTTTAGGGTGAGTCCATTTGATTCTTGTCCCACCTTCTCAGGTGGGACACTTGTCAATCAGAAATGGGATTTGAAAGATTTTTAAATCATTTCAATGACATCACATACAGATTTTCGTGCTGGGTCAAGTGTTTCAAACATCATCTGGCTTCAGACTGTTGAGTTCACTGGACTCCACATCCCAACTAGGCTAAGATGGTTTCTAGAAAGAGAGGGAAATAGAGTAGCATCTGTCAGAAGACAGCAAATAAAAATGCATTGACTGGGAAGTTATTGGTGGCTTATGATAAGAAAATGAATCAACAATACAACTGCTGGATTAAAACATTCATTAAACCCCTACTGTGTGCAAAGTATCATCCCAGACTGTAAGCAACTTAATGGTTCCCTCTCAGTTGTAAGAGAAAATTTGCAAAGCACAATGGCAGACGTGAAATTTAAGGAAAGCATGATATAAGTCTTCCCGAGGTTGAAAAGGACACATGCTCTTCTCTTAAGACTCAGGCTGTGGAGGGAAGAGACAGCCTCATAGTTAGAAGAATCAATGGTGGGTCAGGTGAAGGTTATGTTCAAAACTCAAGTCAACAAGCCCTTAGGTAGATCTCAGCTTATATGAATAAATTTGCATTTTCTCCTTGAACTCTGGGAACCAACATCTCTGTGGTTTCATCAAATTGACTTTCCCTCAAAGTCTTTTGAAGGGACGTGTGTCAATAACAAAATCTCTGCATCCAGGAAGACATCATGATGACTCAGGGAAAAAGGAAGTTGTTATTTCCTTGCAGCAAGTTTGCAGAGTGAAACATTGATCTAGAGTCTCCCACACTCCAGCTGATGCCTGGCAGTAAAATCGCTCACTAATCACCTCTAGGGATCAAGGCATTTCATAGTTACTTACTGATATCTCTAACTTAAGGTGGGGGAAGCAACTTCTGAAAGTCTAACTGACTTACTTTGAGTGGGGACAGACTCTTGGATTTAACCAAGTATTTTAAGGGTCTTTCATTCACATTGTCTGAAGTTATCTTTCACATTATTTTAGAGGACTCAGGTTCTTGCCTCCCAGTACCAAAGACAAAACACTGTAGAGGCAGGAATAGGTAGTAGAGGTTCTTCTTGACTTCTCATGGGTGGGAGGCAGAAGAAAAGTGGAAACAGGAGGAACCAAGGGCAAAACATAGACTTCAAGGAGAAGCTCTCAATGATCTACTTTCTCCAACTAACCCCACATTCTACCTCCCATCACCTCCCAATAATGCTACCATATCAAGAAATGAATCCCTGTCAGAGCCCTCTTCATCTACTCATCTCTGGAGATGCTCTTATAGGTATATAAGATGTGCTTCCACTAGTCACCTAGGGATATCTTTTTTTAAACAGTTGTTTTTAAAAAGATTTATTTATTTTTATTTATATTAGTACACTGTAGCTGTCTTCAGACACACCAGAGGGGGGCATCAGATCCCATTACAGCTGGTTGTAAGCCACCATGTGGTTGCAGGGAATTGAACTCAGGACCTCAGGAAAAGCAGCCAGTGCTCTTAACCATTGAGCCATCTCTCCAGCCCACCTAAGAAATATCTTAATCTAATGAAGCTGACGATCAGGTTAGCGGTTGCAAGGCCCACTCCTGAACATTTCACTATATGAGACTGACTGAAGCATAATGCTGATGGATGCAATAAGTTATTTTCTGGAACATTCCCAGAAAGGATGAAAATACAGCAAGGCAAGTTTGTCATTCAGTTTTCCTTTGTTAGGATGAAACACTCAAGGCGATTAGTTTATGATAAGAAAAAGAAATGATTTTCCACTCATGGTTCCAAAAGTTTTGGTCCAAGATCTGTTTCTTTGGGCTTCTCACAAAAAAAAAAAAAAAAAAAAAAAAAAAAAAAAAAAAAAAAAAAAAAAACAGCCCATCATGCTGAGGGTATGTGATAAGCAAGCTGTTGATCTCATCGGCCACGCAGCAGAGCAAGAGGGGCAAGACAGCCTCCCACAATCCCCTTTGCAGACATGCTTCCAGTGGTCTAGAGATCACCCACTAAGCTCCATCTATCAGCCATCCCACCGCCTTCCATCAGCATCACATTGTGGTCCCACCCTTGAGCACATGGACCTTTGTGTGCCACTCAACAGGAAAACCGGGCTCAATAACTGATACAAGGTCAAAAGTTAAAACAAGGGAGATGCTCAATGGTTAGATCTAATGGCAGAAACCAGAAATGCAGAGGCCTATAGAAACTACTTTCACTGTGTTCTTTAAGAGAACTAGCAAGCACTTTCTGTGTACTAAACACAACCGTGGTGTTCCCAGGAAGGCTCAGTCTTTAACTAGCTGAGTCTTGCTCTGAAAGCCTTGATCATAGCTGCTGTTTCTTAGTTCTGGTCCAAAGATTTCCTGCTACCCAGCTTGTTTGAAATTCCTCTAAAATAGATTTCAGATCTTTCTTTGACTGAACAAGGAAGTTGGGACTTGAATGTGCCATAATTGTTTTGTTCGGGTAGCTTTCAAAGGTCTTCTATCTCAGAGGAAAGTAGGGAAGAAAGGCATATGATACACAGATGTTCCTCAATTCATGATGTGGTTACGTGGCAATAAATCCATCCTAAGCTTGAAATACCCTAAGCTGAAAGAGCATCTAATACACTCAACCCATGAACTCCATAGCTTAGCAACACAGTTCACTGGGCTGCTGGTTGTTTGCCTTCAAGATTCCATGACTGACAGGAAGTGGCTATTTACTTCTATTGCCCAGCAAGCATATTGCTAACCCGAGAAAGGATCACAATTCAGAACTGAAAATGCGGTTTCTACCGACTGTGTGTCTCTGTACACCATAACGTTAGAAAAAGCACTAAAAAAAAAAATTACTGTTAGATAAAGATTCCATATTTTGATAGATTTTTTTCAGGTGTAGTTTGTCTACCTTGACCACTTCTCACAACTACCAATTGCTTCTTGATACTGTACCTTTTATGGATCCTTTTGTTTCTCTCATAGGTATAGGACACCCCCCACTCCCACCCCCCAACACGCACATCTTGTTCCTTTAAGAGAATTATGAAATAAAATCTGAGTGCTAAGCCTGACAGTAAAGCACTACTCCAGTTGACAGGAGACTCTGCAACTCTCTTGGTTGGCATGAAAATTGAAAACCAACCACATTTTGAAAGACGTAACTGTTGCTCTTTGATGTTAACTTGAGAGAATTTTTCTTTCTCCTAACAGACTACATATACATCAGGAGGATGAAAACACATCCAGAAATGGACACATCGAGATAATGCCCAGAGAAGTGGTCCTCCATGTTTCACATCACGGATGCTGTGTGCCTTGTAAAATGAGGTAAGTAACTTGTGCCACACTCCACACAAACAAAATCATAATATCTGAAGCCAAGGTCACCCATTCTTACCTAAAGCTAATAGGCTGTGCTCTTGTGTAGCAGGTTAAAAAAGACTGATCCACATTTTGAAGAATAAACCCACAGGCTGATTTCTAACTCTTGCTCCAGGTTGCCTCACCCCTTTGTGCCTTAGTCTGTTCAACAAAGATCCCTTTGACCCACTGGTTGTGCATATCTGAGAACAGTGATCCATGCTGCCCAGCACTGAATCAAGAATGCGAATAAATCACTATGAGATTTTTTTGCAATTTTTTAAAATATTTGTAACTTGCCTCCGCGGTTCTCAAGTGTAAACTTTACAAATGATATTATGGTATCTTCTGAGGGTTGGAACCTCGTGGTCTTTAACAGTTGCAAAGGATTTAAATGAGAGTGTTGTGGGACCTCAGCTCCTAGAAATAGCTCAGGACTCTTAGTGACTCTTTGACTCTATCAAGGATAATGGAGAGATTATCTTGGGAAAAAAAATACAGGAAAGAGCTGGTGGACAGTGGGGGACGTAATCTCAGCCACAGGCCTGAAAGAACCAAGCTCCTGAATGTCAACCCTCTGTGGACTTACAAAGGAAAATAGCAAGAAAATTCAGCCTGGTTTGTTGATAAAGGGTTAGATTCAGGTAGTTTTGATGGAGCCATATTAATACTACTGATTCCTTTGTTAAACTCCAAATAAGAAAAACCCAGCCTATTAATCACCCACGGACATACCTATATCTACTGCAGATTTGTATATACCTTCTAAAATACATAGTATATGAATATTATATGTTGGATGCAGGTTTTATGCTGTGGGTGTGGTATATGCACAATGGCAAAAGTGTTTCCTTTAGAAAAAGCACATGGTTGTGGGAGAAGCAGACCATTAAGATGTAATGCATGTGTTCATAGACACAGAGTGGAAAAAATATTTTAGAGAACCAAAATTAGAAGATACAGGGAAACGGGTATGATTTAAATACGAAGCCAGGAAGAAATGATCTCCTATGTCTTATGGTGATTTAAATCCAATTAAACATACAGGAAGCCAAGTTTATTCAGAGACATAAGGAAATACCTACATAACTTTTTAAAACTATATTTATTTTATGTGTATGGGCACTTGGCCTTCATGTATATCTGTGTACCATTTGCACATCTGATGCCCACAGAGGCCAAAAGAGAGCATCAGATCCTCTGGCACTGCAGTTACACATGGTTGACAGCTGCCACGAGGGTGCTAGGAGTCAAACCTGGGTTCCCTGCAAGAGCAGCCTGTGCCCGTCACCACAGAGCCATCTCTCCATCCACTGTATACATTCTTGATAGGGTGACTGGCAAGTACAAAGCCTCAATTAGCCAGAAAGTAAGAAACAATCGGAATCGGCTCATTAACCTGTAGTTGGCAGCAAGGAGGTACAGTTTAAGATCTAGAACTTGGAACTTCAGACATCGTGGTGAATGCTTGCTCTGTCTCACCATGATGCTACTCGAGTATCTATGTCTAAAACCAAGCTCAGCTAGCCTCCAGGACTGACTTCTGAGGTGCAGCTCCCTTCCAAACGCAGTATTATTGTTCTCCCTGATGATAATTCTCTCTTCAGAGTGAGATATTTCAGCCTTCGTGCTATTTGTACATCGTTCTTTTCCCTTCAATTAAGATTTCTAATCAATTCTTTTTAATCATCGCTTTTCCCATCAACCTTGGAGACCAAGACATCCTCCAGTTCCTTGGGCTAAGACTCTGAGAGCAGGGTCGTGCTGCAAAGCCAGGGCACCTCTCTTAGGAGTCTCTCTTCATTTTGCAGTGAGAACCATCTGCCTCGGCCCTCCCTGACACCTTGGCTTCAGGGCCAAGAGCTGAAGCTAATTCCTGTGCCAGAGAACATTATGCGCTTACATAGTAGCGAGAAGAACGTTTTCTAAATAATTAACAGGGAGCTCAGGATCTTCCTGGACTCTGCCCATTCCTGGAATCCACCCTGAAGAATGTTTTGTGTACCTATCTGTAATTGCTGCCGGAGACCGGAGCTGTATCTCCGCCCCTTGTGTTTTTTATTTTACTTTATTCTTCTCTACGTTAAAAAAAATTACTTAATTTCTGAAGGCTTATTTTTGATTAGATTAAAAAATGAAAAAGGTTTTCTCTAGCACACCCACTCCTCAGATCAGATGTTCCTTCTGGAATTTGTCCTCGGTGCACTGTTGCTGACGCCCCTGTTGGTGCCGCCTCCAGGCCTTTGTCTGAGCACGCTTTGCCTCCTCCCTTTTGTTTGGGGGCTTAGTGTATCAGACTATAAGCCATGCACATTTTGAACAAAGCAGGCCTGAGTTCACGGGAGACTGTTGGATTGTATCAAAGCGTACCTGAGCAAACAGTGAGAAAAAAATATTTTCCCACAACCTTCTAAATTCAGTTTGGTCAAGTCAAACATACAGACCTACACCAGACGATAGCAGGGGATTAGCCTTGTGATCAATCAACGCGCTCGGCATCAGCTGTGAAGGGTATGAGTTTTACTTTGAGTTTTCTATTGTGGCAATAAAAGATGTTGTTGAAACTTGTAAGGAATGACCACAGGTAAACAACAGCTTACAGTTCTATAAAGCACCGAGGAGAGCCGGTGATAGTTAGCCACCCAGAAACAGACAGCATCTACTTCTAGAGCAGGGAGCACCCTGGCCAAACTTTTAAGAAGCTAAGTAACCTAGCCAAAGTCTCCCTGAAATTGGATGAAAGACTTGGGAAGGCTGTAAGTTACTACACTGTCAAACCACATCAAATATTGTACAAAAGAAGGATCCTGCTCAAGTCTATTCGATGTATGAAAAAATATGGGTCTCAAAAAAATCAAAAGAAATATTATTAGCTTTGAGTGAAATATCTTATTTATAGAAAAGCTGTGCTAAGAAAAATATAAAATCAAGTTTAAAAGATTTTAAATTTGTAACCATAAATTAAAATGAATTAGAAATAAATATACTATGGAATAAGTCTTTTTTCTTTGTCCTTAAATGTTTCTTTTATTTCCTTTTCCCTCCATTTGTTTCCCTTTCCTTTCTATTTTTCTTTCTTCCATAAAGCACCTGGCCAAATTCTGCCAGTTGTTTAGAATCAAATGGTACAGTTAAAGGAAAATCTCTGCCTTTACCTTTAATTAATTGAATGGCAAAGATAAAGATTGGGTTGGCACGATCCTCTGGGACATTTGTGGGAAATGTCCTCTCAGGCTTTCAAAAGATTTCAGCACAAACAGAAACCTTCCTCTCTTCTCCTGACTCGCTGATTACACAAGAGTAAAGACTGATTTGGGTGGCTTAGTTTTAGTAGTAGCCATCAACGATGAAATTGTCCAAGTCTACCGCACGAGGACCACAGAATCAGACCTCCATGGAGACCTGGGAGCTGTGGCAAGTCCAACAAACTACCCTCCTCGTCCTCATTATCTTATGAGCAGCCCAGCATGGTCTTTATCCGTCTGTATTCCCACGCACTAAAAAGAGACAAGAAACATGCCCCCCGTGATGTGGCATCAGTGTATATTTTGTATTCTATTTTTATTGAAGATGACCAACTTTTGAATTGTGCCCCAGACTGAGATCTGTGTGAAGATATTTCCTCTTGCTAGTCCCTTGACAGGACCCGGATTCTAGTTTAGTTTTTTTTTATTTTTAGTTAATATTATATCTCCAAGACACAAATACCTAAGCCAAACAACTGGAAGTGAGGAAGGATATGTTTGGCTCCTGGTTGCAAAGCCAACAGTCTTCTGTTGCCCTGGGCCATGATGTGAGTGAACATCATGGCATCTGGCAGAGGAAGCTGTCCCTGTTATGGTGGCAATGGGAGATACAGGTTTCCCTAACAACCGACTTTCTCCAATCAAGACTCACTGTCAATAGTGCCTATCATATCTCAATGGTCCATTCAATCATAAATCCATCAATGGGCTAATCTCTTGATTAGATCATTACTCTCTTCAATCTCTTACTCAAAGCCCCAATTCTGAATACACTTTTGCATCAGACACCTTCTATCTAGACCATGATGGTTTTCCATCTTACTCCTCTTATCTGCTCCAACTGGGCGCTCTCCAGCCTTCAAGAGGTATGCATTAATGACTTTATAAACTCTGTGAACGTTCAGTGTCTGGTCAATAAGAGTGCTCACCATATGTGTGGGGAGAAAGAACGAACAAGGGTTCGTGTTTCTGCTATTTCCTTGAGGTGATATCCCTTTATTTCTGTCTTGCTGGTGGTTTGTGACAGTGACATTTACCTCTGATCATTTTTGAAGACGTTTTCACAAAATTTTACATTCATCCCTTAGCTGCATATTCTGTTTCTAGGCTGAATCTGGACACTGAGTCTTTCTGGTTGCATCTTCTGGTTTCTAAGGCAACAGGGGGCATATCTGGTGAGTGTATCATTGAATTGACTTCTCAGTGGCTAACCAAACTGTCACAGACACTTTAGTGCTGCCAAATAAAGCTCTTCAACACTGTTTGATACCCAACCCTCTTTATTTATTACATAAAATATTTAGATGCTTCACTGTGCACTTGCAACAGTTCAAGGCAAGAACCACAAGCAGCAAGTCGATGTCGGATTAATGGACTCTCTTCACAGAACACAGAAAGCATTTCAGAAGTAGGTTTGTGGAGCATGCGAGGCGTTCAAATTCTTTATTGCTTATAAAGCAATGTGATTTTCTACGTGTGCAGCAGCTTGAGACCATTAGGAAGAGAACTAAAGATGTGATTTTCCTTCCTTATCTTTCTTTCTGGCGGCGGATAATGTTCCCTTGTATACCTGGAAGCTCCCCTGCCCTTGAGGAATTGCTCTGTATATACCAACAGTTCAGCAGATTTGGCTTCCAACTTTGAGCCAAAGCAAGAAAGACTGTTTTAATTCTAAGAACATCCAGCAATAATCAAGAGGTAGAAATTTTTACAATAACAATTTTAGGCCATTTTTTTTAAACCAGGATCATCCTATAGCCAAGTGATTTGCTGCTAGATTTTTATCATGTCAAAGAGTCTGGACATTAGTAGAAGATGAGATTGTGACAAGCTTCCTCTGAGCCAGGGGCTAAGCTATTCAATAGTTTATGCATTAAATTGGGTATAGGTAACCCTCTGGAGCATAAGTTCTCTTGATCTAGGTATCTGTAAAACTCAAAAATGAAGTAATCTATTAAAACAACAAGGTGGGGAATCCCCATTAAGAGCCAGAGAACTCTACAGAAAAGCAGACAAGACGAGTGTAAACCACATTATGAAGCCATGAAAACTGTCTTGATGAGATGGCATAGCCAATGCAGTGACGATCGTGCAGCAGCAGCTCTGGGCCTGCACGAGATGGGGCCTTCCAATAATCACAGACAGGTTGTTGTCTGTGCTTTTCCTCCTGCCCCAAGCTCCCGGAATATTGACTCAGACTCAAAACATATATTTACAAATATCTAGGCCATATAGGTAGACTCATTTCCTGACTAGCAAATAATTTTAAATATCCCATTTATACTAATCTACATTCTGCTATGTGGCTGGTTGCCTCTGCTCCAGTACCAAGCCTCTGTCCTCCTCAGATCTTCCCTGGTGACTCAGTTCCAGAATTCTTTCTGAATCCCTATGTCCCTCCCACCTTCTATTCTGTCTTCTATTATTTTTTTAACTTGATGATTAACAGGTGATGCCTCCATACAATACCCAAGGTGTTCTCTCTACACAGATCGGGGACAGGCCCATGTGGTCCTACCCTGCCTTCCTGAACCTATTAGCAATTGGTGGATTTTTACTGGAGGGGTGTGTTGGCGAGGAGCAGTTACGTTTTCAGTTGTGTGCCCTGTTGACAGGCTCACTGTGCTCCACAAAAAACAGCAAGAGCCAGGCAGTGGTGGTGCATACCTTTAATCCCAGCACTTGGGAGACAGAGGCAGGTAGACTTCTGAGTTTGAGGCCAGCCTGGTCTACAGAGTGAGTTCCAGGACAGCCAGGGCTATACAGAGAAACCCTGTCTCAAAAAGCCAAAACCAAACCAAACCGAAACAAAACAAAACAAAACAAAACAAAACAAAACAAAACAAAACAAAACAAAACAAAACAAAAAAGCAGCAAGAAATCTACGAATGCAAAGGCAGCCTGGGTTAAACTCAGTCACAAAATAAAACAAAAGGATCTGAATATCAGAAAGGGGTGAGGGTGGGGTGGCGTCAGGTGTAGAAGGGAACGAAGAGAGGATGAGGGTAACCAGAATGTGATGTGTGATGTGTGAAACTGTCAAAGGAACAAAATATAAAGTGAACACGAGCTGAGACAGGCATAGAAAGCCAGGTTCAGAGTTGGTTCCCAAAGGAGATGTCATTGAAGGCAAGAGGCACAAGTCCCGAGCAATTTTGAAAGCCATTCAAACTCCGTTTGGTTTGAAATATTCAAATAACACATGACTCAGGGCTCTTTACTCTGGGGTCACAAGGCTCTGCATCAGACTCAGTCTCTTTTCTGTGGAGTATACCTTATCAGTTTGCAGCTGAGTACTTTCTAAGCCTGTCTCTTAATTATAGGATTTTATAGAACCAATGACCTTACATTTAATATAACCCATCCCTTCCAGAAAAATCTTGGACTGTAAATATAAACAAACTTCTCCAGAATCATGTGTGTCACAGGGAAGCAAACCATCCTTTCACCCAAAAGGCTACTCCACAGACCTGAATGATCCTTTCACGCTGTTTACCTTTCTTCTGAGTTTTCATGTGAATTGCCAATCTAATTTAAGTTTCAGACACCTGATCTTTTAAACACATTAGCAGAAGGTGGTCCTGGCTCATACTGGACTTCCACTGAGAACATCCTTTCTCAAAAAATTTCTCTAAAATCTCCTAATTTTAGCATCATTTGTGGTATGGACAGGCCAAGAACTACTCCCTCATCAGTTTCTGCTAGCTTTTTGTTGTGGGTAGGAACTGCTCCTTCAGTTCCTTCATTCTTCCCCAAGTCCGTCCATTTGTTATAAGCAGCAATCAGAAGAAGTTCACATGTTGCTACCTGTAGAAACAGGTTGTGCCTTCAACACCTCAGCAAAGTGTTGAAACAAAGTATCAAGTTTATTTTTTTCCTAAGCTTTTATTTACACATAACAAGACACAATTCAGGTTAATTTTCTGCCACAATGTAACAAGATCTGACTTCTCAGGTTTGTTTCTATCTGAGCCCTCTCTGAACAGTCTTCCAAATCCATGCTTCTTTAGCTACTGCAGGTGACAGGTAAGATTCTCGGTGGTGGTTTAGGATTCTCCCCTGTGCTGTGTTCTTCTGAGTCTTACCTGGGTACTTAACTTCTGAATTTCTACTAGCATTGGACTGGAATCATTTTATGCTTCTAGTATGTTCCACAAAACTCTTGTCTTTCATTTCCCAGTTTCAAAGCTAGTACCACTGTCTCAGGAGTACTACAGGTTTGGATACTAAAGCAAGTGTGTTTCTCATCCACCTCTGCAAGAATTATAACAAATCCTGGTAGCTTTAAGCCTGAAATTATTATCTTACAGTTTTAGACAACAGAGCCTGAAATGGCTCTAGGCTCAAACAAAGGTGTGGGGAAAGTTATATTCTTTCTGGAAAGTTCTGGGAGCAAATCTATTTTCTTTCATCTTCTCTCATCTGTTTTACATCCTGCTATGTATTTGTCATCTTCTGTTTTTACAGCAGGTAATGCCAAGTCTTTCTAATATGTTAACACTTTGACTTTCCTGTCTCCCTCTTCCCATGTAAAGTCTCTTGTGGTTACACGGGATCCACTCAGATCACATAGGACAACTTTATCTCAAAGTCAGATGCCGTCTAACTTCGACTCCCTCTTGCTGTGTGACAGAATGTGCTTACAGGTCCCAGGAATGTAGAGATCTTCTGGAGCCATTATTATGCTCAAGTCACTACCCAATCTCCATCTATCCCCATAGCTCTGTGAGGATGAATTACTTTCAGTTACTGGTTAGAGAGCCTGGGAGAAATTGAGTCACCTACCCAATGGTAGCACATATGGAATCCATCCATTTCTACAGCTTCAATGTTCATAAATGTCTCTCTTCTATAAACCCAATGGAAGGGATGGTGAAACACACCTCAAGCACTGTGTTTCAGACACTCCCAAAACACTTTTATTTAATTATATCAGCCATGGACTTTATTGATGTTTCTGCTTGTGCTTCACAGGAAAAATATAAGGTGTGTGCATCTATGAGTTTACCTAGGGCCAACTAGTGCTGAGCAGATGTCAGGCTGCTTAGCCACAGGGAGACTCTACCATCAGAGGATGATAGATGCATAGACATCCTGAGTGTACACATCAGTCAAAACATACGTTGGCCAAAGCAACCACTGGTTGAAAGCAAATGTTCCAAGTCACTGTTTTAATTGCTACTCTGGATACACTCTAAAGTAGTCATGGAAACCTTTTGTGTGTTATTTAAGAAATGGCAAAGATTTTCATAATATTTCCTTTGTAAAAAGTCTTTCATATATTTGGTGTACATTCTGAACTATTTATAATAAAAACAAATAAGCCATTTTGGAAGCAAACAGATTGCCTGTCACCAGAAAAATCCATTTTCGGGCTTCATCATACCATTTAGCAGTGCAGGCGTATTATAAAATATCATGTAAGGTTAGGAAATTCCTCTCAACCAATTTTCAAGTTCTGAAAACACTGGCAATTAAATGAAAAAGGTTAATGGTTGGGAAAAAAAACAAATGTAAAGGAAAAGATTTCTAAAGTTTATTTTCCCATTGATTGTTTGAAAAATGTGTTTTTCTTGGCTTGTTACGTGAAAACAGTTATTATTCATAAAAATGTACTAAAGAGTAAAGTCATAATGGAAGCTTGATGTCTTGGAAAGGGAAGTGCTTTATTTTTTGTGCATTTTTATTAATATTGCAATATTCACACATTTTGTGGGTTATGTCACTTTATATATTCTTCCATAAATATCATATGTTAAATTATTATGGAAAAATGTGGGTAGTGGCTATAATTCCTACCCAGTTTTTCTGTGAATTCAAAACTGACCTAAAATAAAACCTGTTTTAAAAAATCAGAAACACAAGCAGAATACATGCCTCCATAACGCTGGATGGCCACTGTATTATCTACTATTGTTACCATTTACAGATCCTCCCTGCCCTGAATATATATACAACTTGTGTATTGTGTTCTTCTTGGTAGAATTGTATCTTATTATACAATGTAACTTGTTTGCTAAGCCTGACAACATATCATAATTTTATTTTGTTTCCTAATCACATTTCTTAACAAATAATATCCCATTTCATTGACAAATATTATTTTCTTTAGCCATTTGCCTAGTTTGTGCAAGTAGGCCATTGTTATCTTTGAGGAGAATACTACAGAATGGTATGACTGCTAGAAAATGAACTAACAGAAAGATTTCAGACTACCAAGGATATTTTTTAATCCATAAGAACAGGCGGTGTGGGGGGAGTCAGAAGCAAGAAGTGATACTACTTTCTTGTTCAGGTTGCTGTCTGACCGCTCCACACTCACTATGACACATGAGTAGCATGGCAGGGGCAACCTTCTCCCACCCCCAACACACCACACACACACACACACACACACACACACACACTACACACATGAAATATTCTTTAAAAAATACAAAACCGTTTAGGGAATCACAAAGCATCACAAACTCCTCAAGTTACATTGTTTTTCTGTGGAGGGAAAACTAACTCAGCCTTGTGCTTATTTGAATGAGAATGGCCGTCATGGGCTGATACATTTGACTCATTGGTTCTCAATGGGTGGAACTATTTGGGAAGGATTAGACAATGCAGAACATCTTTGAAGGAGGTGTGCCACTAAGGGTAAGTGTTAGGTCAGAGCCACCTGCTCACTCCTGTTGGGAAGCTCCCTCTTCCCTCTCTTCCCAATCCTTGCTTGCACTGAAAAACCTGACAGAAGGATAGCTCCAAAACTTCAGTTCCACATTTCTAGCAGCTGGTGTATCTCAATGTTTTGATATGACCAGCCCCACTCAAGTACCCACACAGGTGCCCAGCTTCTGACCATATTTGGACACAGTCCCAGCTCCTGGTTGACAGTCGTCACACATTGCCTGAGAACTATATAACCTCCCTGCCTTAGCCCAGATGCAGGACTTCTCCAGCCCCATTCTTTGGGACTGATGAACCCTCCAGGAGCTGTGCCAATTAAACCTGTATTTATTTACTTTTAATCTGGTCTGATCCGGCCTATATTGCACCAACAGAGAAAAATGGGCTTTGAGGTTTCAAAAGGCTTCCACCATTTCCAGTGTGTCTCTTCTGATAGATTTCTGCCTATGCAAAAGGCCAGATCAGACTAGATTAAAATAAGATAAATTCAGGTTTATTTGGCACTGCTCCCTGGTGAGTTCACTGGTCCCAAAGAATGGGGTCAGGGAAGTCCAGGGCCTAGGCTAAGGCACGGAAGTTTTATAGACCTCAGGTGAGGATGTGACGACTGACGTGTCAGCCAAGAGCTGGGACTGTGTCCAAGCAGGGGCAAAAGCTAAGGTCATGGGTGGGCACTTGAAGGGTTGCATGAACTGCCAGAAATGCAGTCCTGGGCTTTGAGTGGCATTCTTTTGTTCAGAGTTTTCTCAGTTGTGGGTGAAGCTTGGGGAAGGAGGACAAACGGGGTTTCCCAGCTTGCGCAGGGGCAATCAGGGAATCCAGCTGAATGTCTTTTGCTGTGCTTCATGGTCTCAATGTGTGAGCGCTCAGCTACTGCTCTAGCATCAGGCTGAGTCACCTGTTGCCATGCTTTCCACTGTGATAGTCATCGACTCCACCCTCTGAATCTGTCAGTCCAAATAAACTCATCTGTAAGTTGCCTCGGCCACTGACACAGTCTCTCATCACAGCAATAGAAAAAAAAAAACTGCCTCAAAATACAAGCTTAATATACTTACATTTTGCCCATTGTCATCTAGATAATTTTCTACAACTTGTTTTTTTTTAAAGATGTATTTATTTATTTTATGTATGTGGGTACACAGTCACTCTCTTCAGACACACTAGAAGAGGGCATCGGATCCCATTACGGATGCTTGTGAGCCACCATGTGGTTGCTGGGAATTGAACTCAGGACTTTTGGAAGAGCAGTCAGTGTTCTTAACCACTAATCCATCTCTCCAGCCCCAAATTATTTGTTTTAACTAAACCATTTAAATGAACCTGGCTCAGGGATGAAGCTCATTGGGTATTCGTTTTATTACATGCTCTTTCTTTTATAGCATTGTTTGGTCCTGTGTGTGTGCACACCTACACTTGAAACCAGAGAAGGATGTCAGGTATTCAACTCTACCACTATCTCCCTCTTACTTCCTTGAGATAGAAATTATGCTAATGGGGTTGCAGGCTGGGCCTTGGGCCTACCTGGCCTTTTGCAAGAGTTCTTCAGATTTGATCTCCGAACCCTCAAGTATACACACCCAATGCTTTTACCTGTATTGCTTCAGCACAACAAAATTAAAACTAGTCCATGGGTATGTGTCTATGGAGAACAGGAGAACTTCCTGCTACAGGAGACAAAAGAGAAAAGAGCTGAGGGTGTGGCCTGGGGAAGCCAGAGAGAATGGTGTGATCGGCTAACTGTCAAATGCTGTTAATTGTTCTGAAAATGCCAAGGACTTCTTAATTTGAAATGTGAAACTTAGTGCTGGCCGTCACTGGGGCTTGCAGTGTATACTCAAGCATGGCATTTCCACACCAAACCGTCCATTTGCTGGCTGCAAATGCTGCTGCTGATAATACTGCCTGAAACCCAAATTACCAATTGATCTGCGTGAACCGTCTGTCCTGAAGCTTCAAGTAGACTCCATAGCATCTCTGTAAAAAGCCTCTAGACTGTGTGTTACAGGAGAAAATGCAGGCCACCTGAGCTGCTATTGTGGATTGAAATGGGGTCAAAGTTGTCCACTGACTGCTTTTCTTGTCTCAACAGTTACTCTGTTTAAAATAGACCCCGATAAGTTAGTGTTCACTTTAGCTTTGTTGGGAAACAGAAACTCTACCAAGATGGGATTCCGTATTTGGCAAGCATTTTGAAAATCAAATCAATTTCTCTACATGTAAACAATAAAATCCTCTCAGACTGGCACATACAGTGTTTTTCTTTGTAGTCTAAACAGACAAAAAAATTAATTTAATCCAACTCACTGTCCAGTGGAATATGGCTTGACCTGGACACATTCCATTGGAAAGTTGCTATGAAACTTTTTCCTGACAGATTCTCTCACCCTTTGCATGCATTCCACACATTTTTAACAGGTAGTTATGGAGTGCTGAGCACAGGGGTTATGACGACAAGGAGAAAATAAAACCTTGTATGTAAGACAGTGGGGGGAGGGGAATGGGCGAATGTGGGCACAGGAAGCCTAATCAATAATAAATAAGCAGACTGGAGGGAAAGAAGGGGGGAAAGGGCAGAGATGGAGTTTGGGATGAGGTTTCTTGCCTTAATAACTCAAATCTTTGCAAGCAGATGAAGAGGAAGGACAAGGATATCTGTCCCATCAGCCGAGAATCTGGGAAAGTCGCGTCTCTTCCTGGGCCCTTACTTCTCCCAGTGATTAAGTGCAGAGTCTGCACTGGCATTTCAGTTTGACGTCCTAGACTGTTAACAACAGCATCTTAGCCAGAGGAGTGGCCACTTGCTTCTCTAGCTGCCTGCAGTGTAAATGCACCTCCCCTGTGGTAGCAGCTGAGCTCTGCAGATCCTCCAAACCTTCACTATTGAGAAGATGAGTCCTTCCTGTGAATGCTGCCTCCTTGTCCCAAAGAAAATGCCATTGAGTCCTCAAAGAAGACGTTGCTTTCTGGATTGCCCCGTGTCCTGACCTTTCTCTTTCTTCTTTGATGAAAGTTAGGGTGGGCATGTCCGTTGGTCAGAGATAAAGAACACAGCAAGAGCAGCTCTAAGTTGGGGCTGAGTAGGATACAGGATCCTCACAGGAAACATCCCAAACTTGCTCAGTACCTCTGGGTCCATGGGGATCTATTCCTGGTATCCTCACCTCAATTTGTAAGTGAATCTAAGGAACTGGATTTGGACCCGAGGACACAGTCAAAGAAAACACAAGGTGCTGGTTTAACTTGCTGGGTGTCGGGGACTGAGATGGCTAACACGACACTCTGTCTGTGATAGAATGCAGCCTTCTGGACTATCATCAAAAAAGCCTTCAGAAACAATTATAGGCAAATGCAGATTGCTGATAAAAGGAGAAATGGCTTTCTCCCAGGGAAAAGCCCACCAATGGGAAATCCAGTACCAAAAGGTCAGCCCGAAAAACATACATACGAGTTAACATTAAAAAGACCAATCAGGATATGTTTAGGAATATATATGTATATACATATAATAACAATTAGTGAAAAAAGAGGCTGTGAATTTAAAAGAGAGCAAGGAGGGATATACAGGTGGATTTGGAGAGAAGAAAGTGAAGGGAAATATGATAAAAAGGCCCTGGCTTTGGGAGGAGGGTGTATGGGGGATCCAGAATGTTGGTGGGGAAATGGGGTAGATATGTTTTTAAAACATATGGACGTGTATAAAGTTTCAAAGAGTAAAAGAAAATAATACCTTCATATATGACAATTGTTGCCTTTTGCCTTTTTTCACTGCCCCAGAATCCATTTAGATAACACATCACCTCTCGCAAGGCTACAACTTGTCTTTTAAACCCTGTGTTAACTGTTCAGATGTTAGGACCACTAGTTTATAAGCTTTGCAACAAAACCGCTTTCCTATTGTCTCCTTTAGGCCTCTGCTTATTGTTTCAGAAAAGCTAAACCAGCTCTTCCCAGAGGACACTATGCAACATCCCCAGGGTCTAAACAAGGTTAGTTTGTTTCCATTCACTGTTTCGCTATTTCCTGTGCTCTAACCAGAGGCCTTAAACTTCGTACTCCTCAGTGCACTCATCAAGAGTGTGCCCACCTCACCACACCCATCAGCTGAGATTCTAACACGGCTCCCAGCTGGGGTTGGACAGTATTTCATAATGCGGCACAGAAGCCAAGCCCTCAACTAGCCAAGCTCACTAAGGGCTCATGACTCCTCTGTAATGTGGGGAAATCTTGAAAAGCATCTAAAATCTCTAACATTCTCTGATCATCAGGAGACAGTAGTTGGTATCAGGACATGGGGCACCTGATTTCTTAAACCAGACTGCTCATCAGATAATTGTTCAGCTCTTTAAAGTGGATAGCTTGAGATTAAATAGTACTTTTAGGGTAGTCTTAGGTAGACTATGTTGAAGTAATTATTTAAAACGTCCTCTGGTCAAACCGACTATCTAAGCTGTGGCAGCTCTGCCTAGCTCAGCTGCCATGTTCCATGGCCAGAGGCCACTTGCGCACAGCAGCTAGAACCAGCCAGCCAGAAACACCAGTCCTGCCACCCACAAGATGCCAGCATGGGAGATGGCTCTGCCAATCTCCCATGCTGTCTCCACAAGGCTGGGCATTGCCCAGACCATCCTGCCATCCATGCAAGCCCAGTAGAAAGATGAGACTCTAATGCTTAAAGATTAATCAAAGGCTTATATATTTGGTAATGATCAGTAACAAGATGGCCATACAATCAGAAGTGTAACCCAATACCCAACCTAGATGTACCAACTACCTTTGACTGCTACAGACACGTGAACATCCGCCTCCATCTCCTCTCTCTCTCTCTCTCTCTCTCTCTCTCTCTCTCTCTCTCTCTCTCTCCCCTCCCAGCTCCTCCTCTTCCTTTTTTCTTCCTCTCCCACTCCTCTTCCTCTCCTTACTCCTCCCACCTTAGCTCCTCCTACAAGACCATTCCAATGGGAATCACCGAACTAACTCCCAATCCCTTAGCTCAGTGGTTCTCAGCTGTGACCCTTTAATTTAGTTCCTCATGTTGTGCTGATCCCCGACCATAAAACTGTTTTGTTCCTACTTTGTAACTGTAATTTTGCTGCTGTTATGAATCATAATGTCATAATGTAACTATCTGATATTCAGGATTTCTGATATGCGGCTCTGATATGTCATGACCTACAGGTTGAGAACATTGCTAGTTTATACACATGTAAGTGTGTGTAGTCTTACACACTGTAAATGGGAGCTAGTCAGCTTTAAGAATCACTTATCCTGCTCACTAGGGGTGACTGTGATCATGGGCTAGTGACACCAGAGAGAAAGCTTTGTGCCCTGTGAGTGTCTGTGACACTCTTTCTGGCTGTATTTCCTTGTCAGTGCTTCTAGTTGAGAAAAGCATAAGGCATAGCCTTGCTTACCAGCCTAACCTTCCCGAAAAAGTTGCTGAGAGTATAGAAACACATGAATAAGCCTGATCATCTTATGGAGTCACTTTTACAGAGCTGGACCACATGACATCTGGACTACATCTGCTTCTGGCATCCTAGCCATCCTAACCTTTAACTGTGATATTTGTTACTTTTGTTGGTTGTCAGTAACATTTCAAACTAAACTAGTCAACTTAAAATAATTCAAGCTTTTTGGCTACTCAGAAAAGGATCTGCATTTTGAAACACACCCCTTTGTTATTGTTGTTGTTGTTGTTCTTTGAGACAGGATCACATCACATAGCCCTATATGTCCTGGAACTTCTTGTGTAGACCAGGGTAGTCTCAAACTGGCAGCGATCCTCCTGCCTCTGCATCCCAAATGCTAGGATAGCAGGTGTGCGCCATAATTTCAGGCTATAATCCAGATCTTTTTCGTGTTAAATATTCCATTAATTTTCCCCACCTGTCACTCTATGGAAAGTCACTGTAAAGCCTCACATGAACATGAACTGTTATTGGCACCAAAGAGAACTCAGGACGGGGGCTGAAAAGGCACTCGGTAAACTGGTTGCATAGAAGCCTGGGGACCTGAGTGTGAGCTACATGTTCCATGTAAACAAAGCTGGGCGTGGTGCTGACCCCAGAACTGGCAAAGCTGAAACAAGTGGATCCCTGGAATTTGTTAAGGTGCTTCCCCTGGTTACCCCTATACCTGTCTCTGCCCTCCATACACATGTGTACACATGCCACACATATACACATGTACCCCTACACCCACATAAACATACACATACATGCACACAAGAATAAAAGTTCTAGAAGGCTACCGAGGTTTTCCCAAGCACTTGTCACATTTCACTATCAAAAACACTGCTGTGGCAATGGGGTAAAAATCAGAATTGGGGGGAGCCCATGGTTCTGCATTCCAAACAGCGAAGGAACCTGACTGACAGCCACACTCCTGGTTCTGCGGGTGAAGCTGGGTCTGACTGGTATCAAGGTATGGATGAGTCTGCACTTGATCTGCTCTGTGAGCCATTAGTAATATCCAGAGACTGAATGGCCAGTGACAGAACCATGGTGAACCATGAACAGCTGCTGCCACATCAGGGGTCAAGTTGCCTGAGCCAGTTTCCTCCTTCTTGTCACCATGGTGACCACCTGGGTGGAGCACCATGCTCTGAGAACTCCCACATCTGTGAGAGTGACAACGGTCACATTGTGAGATTAGCATGACTACTCATAAAATAGCAGGTGACATGATAACTGATAGTTGCTGTAATGGAGACATTAGTGAAAGGAGATCACAAACAAACATTTCTGTCACTTGGCCGGGAGCTGCTACACCTCAGCTACAGACATGTCCATTTGGGGAGGACATTAATGAAATCAACGTGTTTTGCTAGTGTGTATTCACTAAAGAAAAACTATCTTAGGCACTTCTTCAAGATTTTATCTGTAACTGTGTATGTGTGTGTGTGTGTGTGTGTGTGTGTGTGTGTGTAAGCACATGTGTGTGCATATACATCAGTGTAGGTACCCACAGAGGACAGAATAACAGTGTTAGATTCCCTAAAGTTCAGGTTCTGGGTGGTTATGAGCACCTCCCTGTAGGTGCTGGGAAACGAACTCTGGTCCCCTGCAAGAGCAGTATACTCTCTAAATTACAGAGTCAGCTCTCCAGCCCTTCTTTGAACTCTTAGAAATCTAAGCTTTGAGTATTCATTCATTGTTCCTTTAGAATAGCGAACAAAATAATTTCTTTTGTATTTAGTTAAAGACATCTTTGCAGGTACCATTTTTGTGTAATGCTAGCTTTGGGCCTATATTACACAACCTTTAAACTCACAGGATTCCGTGGATCCTGAAGCAAGGACCTTATTTGTTTCTGCCATTATTAACTTGCATTTATTTAATAATGCATATACAAGGCTCTGAACAGGTATTGCATAGTATCATCCATTTATTGATTGATTGAACAATAGTCCAATGTATCTGTGAGGCCAGGCCTGTCATCCCAGCATGTAGGAGACAGCGGCTGGAGGATCACAAGTTGTATGATAGATTGGGCCACACAGCATAAACCTGTCTCAAATGAAACAAATAAATCATTTCTAATAGGCCAGGGCTCTGAACCCTTGTGTGATAACCACATGTTTAAAAAGCTATGAATTTTGATTTTATGCCCCCTATTCCTCTAGATAGTAATAAGCTCTGTTTTTCTTGCCAGAGTTGCTACAGATTTCCAAAGGTGTAATGCACATGAGACCCCGTGGATTATCACACACTTTCTCAAATGTGTACATCAAGGCTACTGAAATGCTTTAGGTTGTTGTTATGTTTGTTATTTTAATCTTCATTCTGAAACTCCATTTGTAAAAGTTAGGATATCATTGGGTTTCATACCACAGAAAGTTTCATCTAAGAGGACTCAACTGGAAAAACACTTATTTTTGTCAAATAATAAAAAAGAAAAAAATGAAGGCAAACAGACAGGTCAGCTATGAAATTTTCCTGTTCTTCCAGAAGACCTCAGTTCAGTTCCCAGGACTCATCTCATCTCAGTGCCTTACAACCACTTGTAATGCCAGCTCTGTATCATCTGATGGCCTCTTCTGGTACCTGCACATATATAACATGCATGCACACCCATAACATACATGCACACAAAATATACACATAGATACATGAACCACAACACACATACATACATGCACACATACATACATGTGCACACATATATACATGTACACACATAGCATACATGCAGGTACATACATACATACATACATACATACATACATACATACATACATATAAAATGTCTTGAAAAAAAGAAGAGCTGGATAGCCAAAACTCAGCAGCTCTGTTAGAGACCGAGTCCACTCTCTCCTGTCACATGGACATCAGAGTTTCTTTCTTCCTTTGACTGTAGTATCAAATCCACCTTCCAGGAAAACGTGCTGGAGTCAGATGCAGATAATTTAGAAAGCAAACTTCCCATCAGCCATTTTCACACATGCTTCATTGGCTAGAACTGTACCTATTTTCCACTCTTACAGGACAGGAACTCTGAAATGGGGAAGATGACCCAGCTGGTGAAGTGTTCACAGCACAAGCATGAGAACCTGACTTCAGATCCCAGCATACATGAAGAGGGAGGGACACTGTGGCCTGATTATATAATTTCAGCACTGAGGAGGCACAGACAACAGGCTTCTGGGGTTGCCTGACCAGTCAGCTTAGCCTCATCAGTGAGCTTTGAGTTCAGGAGGGGAACCCTGTCTCCAAATTAGCCAGGTGGATATCATTGACCTCTGTCCTGTACACATGCATACATATGTGCACACATGAACATACAGAATGATCAAGTTTAAAATGTTATAAATATGAACATTCACATTAATACACATTAATACATCAGTAAGTTCAGTAAGTTCCCTATTTTATTGATCCTCAACCTTGCTTTCAAACTTGGAGACATTTAAGAGTCACAAGCTTTAAGTCTCTAGTAAAATCTCCTAAAACTGTTGTGTCCCACTTGGAGTGGATTGCTTAAAACTGGCCAGCTCTCCAGGTTTCCCTAAGTGGCCTCAGATTGACTTTGGATTTGGAGACTCTACAAGTCTCTGACAATATATTTCTAATTCAAAACACAAACTGTGATCTCCTCTACATGAAATGAACAAGTCCGTAACAAGCAGACAGAGAATACCGTCATCTCTCATTCTAAAGAGAATAAGCCATCTCTTGTAGTTGCAATAAAGAAAGAAACAGCCCGTATAACATTGGAAGACCCAGAGGTCAAAAAGCAAATTAAATGCACATGGGTCTAGAAAGTGTCTTTACCAATACATTCTGCCCAGAAATGAACAGAGGGCCAGGGGAGCCTATGGTTGGCTCTGACCAGACAGGAGCAGGGGAAGAATAAAAATAGAAGATACAGAGATAAGATTGAGAGGAAGGAAGCAGCTTCTTAAAGGGAACTTACTTATTAGTCAAGGTTTTCTAGAAAAACAGAGCTAATAGACAGACATAGGGGGAGAAAGGATATATACATTTACATATAAATATGCTGCATACATATATACATACAGATATATATGCATAATAGAAAGAGTGGTGCACACATATGTGCATATAAGCACACACACACCAGGGAGAGAGAAAAGTGGAGAGACAGAGAGACAGAGACAAAGAGAAACACAGAGACAGAGGGAGGGGTAAGTAAATGAACATATATTATTGTAGAAGCTATCAAGCCTCCAATCAACTGGGTTGACCAGGAGATTAACAACTGAAAAAAGCTGAAGCTGCAATTCATTTGTTCTTGGAAGCTGAGGCATGGTTAAGTGTCCCACACTTAGCTGTGTAAATGTCTGTCCCTAAACCAAAATATAGACTAAGGGTCAGCCATGTTGCTGGGTGACAAGATGTTGACAGCTTTCTGAGCTCTACCTGGCTGGGCAACTTTTGTGGTCCTAAAAGACCCTTGTTTTCACAAGTGCTTTGCCTTATACTTGAGGTTGGGGAGAAAGCCCCATGGCTTATGGCATAATTTCTTGTTGAAAAGTTTTTTGATTGAGAATATAAAAAATTTGGAGGTTTCTCAGAAAATTGGGAGTAGTTATATCCCAAGTCCCAACTACACCACTCCTGGGCATATACACACAAGATGCCCCATTATATCACAAGGACACCTGCTCAACTATGTTCATAGCAGCTTTATTTTTAATTGCCAGAAGCTAGAAACAACCTAGATGCCCTTACACCGAAGAATGGATAAAGAAAATGTGGTATATCTATACAATGGAATACTAGTCGGCTACTAAAAACAATGACATCATGAAATTTGCAAGCAAATGGATGAAACTTGAGAATATTATCCTGAGTGAGGAAACCCAGAGCCAGAAAGACATGCATGGTATGTATTCACTTATAAGAAGACATTAGCCATAAAGTGTAGGATAATCATGCTACAATCATAAGACCTAATGAAACTGGGTAGTAAGGTGGTCCCAAGGGAGAGGATGTGAATCTCACTCTGAAGAGGAAACACAATAGTCATCAGAGGTGGAAGGAGGGAGGGAGCTGCGTGGGAAGGGGGCGAGGAGGGGATCAGGGATAGGGATCAGGTGTAGGGAAATGGAGGGGGAGGGATAAGGCTAAGAGAGAGAGAACAGATATCAATGAGAGGCATCTCTGTGACTAGTTGAACACCTGGGATGGGGAAGACTCCCAAGAGTCAATGGGGGTCACCCTAGCTGAGACTCCTAGCAGTGGGTGACATGGAGACCTGAGTGGCCACCTCCGATAGCCAGGAAGAACTTCCCATGGAGAGAGGGGGACAACCACCCACCAACCCAAAATTTGTCCTGCCTGCAAGATGTGCAGGGATAGAGATAGAGCCGAGATGGAGAGAATGGGCAACCCCTGACACTATTAATGATAGTCTGCCATGCTTGCAGACAGGAGCCTAGCATGACTGTCTACTGAGAGACTTCATCCCATAGCAGATGAAAACAGATGCAGAGACACACAGACAGACATCAGGTGTAGCTTGGGGAGTCTTGTGGAAGAGTCGAGGATAAGACTGGGTGAGCCTGAGGGGTCAAGGACACCACAAGAAGACCTATAGAGCCAACTAACCTAGGCCCTTGGGGGTTCCCAGCAACTAAACTACCAACCAAAGAGCTGGCAGGGACTGGACATGTGTAACAGATATGCAGCTTGGTCTTCAAGTAGATCCCCTAACAATTGGAACAGAGCTGCCTCTGACTCCACTGCCTGGCTTTGGATCCCCTTCCCCTAGTTGGACTCCCTGGATGGGCTTCAGTAGGAGAGACTGTGCTTGGTCCAGCTTGCTGCAATGTGATGTCCCAAGGCAGGCTGGTAACCAAGCAGGTCTTCCTCTTCTCTGAAGAGAAGGGGAGGAAATAAGAGGGGGAGGGATTTGTGAATGTGGGACTCAGGGATGGGGGAGCAATGAGAGATGTAAATCAAATAAATGAATTAATTAATAAAAAGACAGGATCTAAGGTTGTTTTTGTTTTACTATTTTGAACTAAGTTTACTTTATAAGCTTCTGGGTACGGTTTTATAAGATGGCCATTGAAGTTGGTTTGTTTTGTTATTAAGAAGTATTTATTTAATAATGGCTTTGAAATAGACCGTGTTTATGAGTGGTAGAAAATAGAATTTTAATAATCAAGGAATTGTTACTTTTATGCTATGTTAATCATCAAATTGAGCCAGGGAGAAACAGAATCAGTGCAGATAAAAATATTCAATCTTTTAACAGGAGACTGGCTAGAACGGTGTGAGCATCTGATAATGATCAAGCCTACGAGTTAATTCATTGTGAAAGCTAACAGACTTATCAGCCATCTTTTAGAATCCAATTAAATGTTTAGTCTCTGTAACCATGAACCTGCCATTACTCCATCCTGGGTATTATCTTTAACACATATTAACACCACCGGAGAATAAACTACTATCGTCTGAGGAAGCTGAGAGCATAAATTTTATATTATAGACACCATGACATAGCTACTTCTTAATTCCACCTGCTTCATCTCATCTATCCGACCTTGACTCAATGACAAAGAGCAACAGATTCCTTGAGTTCTTGGACTGGCTACACCTCCACCCTTAGTGTTCCTCTGACCCCCAGGGGCTCTCCCTATGTGCAATGATTACAATGTTGCCACGGGATACATACAAATTGACTTCCTCACAAAACGAGTTGTTTAAGGTTAAGGACAATATCTAATTCATTATGTAGCCATGAAACATAAACATTATTTAAAGACTAAGCTGACTGTATCACCTTTTACCTAGTTAGAAAGATAATTCCAGAAGGGGGATTTCAATGTCCTCCCTTCTCTCCACACTGACCTCACAGGGAGAGAAAAGAACAGAGTTGTAAGGCCTCTTCTGATGTTTCCATGCGCTGTGCAGTAGAACCTAGAACACACATCTGTTTAGCAGAAGACCTAAGTGTGTTATATATCTTTCCTACTCTGAACCAACTCACAGAAGAAACACAGTAATCTGCCCTGTGCATGGCCTGACAGGCAGGAGATGGATTTTATCAGCCGGCATGTGAGGTACATGTATGTAGTGGTTTAAATATGCCTGGTCCAGGGAGTGGCACTATTTGGAGGTGTGTTTGAGGAAGTGTGTTACTGTGGGGGTGGGCAATGAGACCCTCCTTCTAACCACATGGGAATCAGTCTTCTCCTAGCAGCCTTCAGATGAAGACATAGAACTCTCAGCTTCTCCTGCACTATGCCTGCCTGTATGCTGCCATGTTCCCACTTTGTAGATAACGGACTGAACTTCTGAACCTGTAAGCCAGCCCCAACTAAATGTCCTTATAAGAGTTGCCTTGGTCATGGTGTCTGTTCACAGCAGTAAACCCCCGAACTAAGACAGTATCCAGGAAAATTGAAAACCTAGAAGTTTTCTAATGATTCTCCAAATACATATGGGAAAGGGTTCCACTTCACTGTTTGGTGTTTTGTTTGGGGAGATTGTTTGACTTCTAACCATCAGTGTGATCAATTATAAACGTCTGCTCTCCATTTATGCTCTTATCTCATAGTAGACTCAAAACAATTTACATTGTAAGATGCCCTGGTCTAGATAGCAACAGCCAGATGACTGGATCCTCTGCTCTATCAGGCAGAAAATAAAAGTAGGCAAAGAAACATGCTCCCAGTTCTATAGGCTTCAGCCCTTTGGACCTTTAGGTGCCCAAGCCCTGCGTGCTGGACAAGAAGACGCAGAGGTTTATACTCCTAAGACTGCAGAGCTCAGGGCCTATTACTCAAGCTGAAGATGGAGACTATGGATATAGTTGGAAATTTATTGTTGCTTTAACCTGTGTTCCAGCACTGGGCAGCTATTGTAATTCTCCCATCCTGCCTCCCTTTCTTTGTTCAACCAGAGAGACTAACCAGTTCAACCTGCTGGACTAACAAGAAAGGTTAGAAATATATGATAAAAGATCAGTTCGGAGAAAACGTTTATCAGGTCTAATATTACATTGCAGCATAAAACAGGAGATTGTCTCTTGACAGGAGAATGACTCCACCCAAAGGGAGCCAAATACCCCACCTATTTACTAGAAGAGGATGTGGCAAGAGTACCTGCATCAGTCACAGCAGCCTGCCATGTAAATGATGAAGTCACCAGACTTCTGCTGACCTGCAGAAAAGACAATCCTGTCTGGCCTGGGTTCAGGGTAAGCGAAGTCAGCTAGAGTCACAGAGGCTCATGATGGTTTGAAGCAGCAGTGGCAGAGAGTCAGGAGCCATCTAGGAGAGGCTAAGGTTAGCAGGCGACTTTCCTGGAGGTGGCCCACCATATTTTTGCATGGTCTACGATGAGTGAGCTCTGAGAGGCAAGGTTCCAAGAAACTTCATCTCAGGATTGCCTCTTGCAGCTGATATGCCTTTTCTTGTCACTATTACATAGTATAAGGATTCCTGGGCATTAGCCCACCCTACTGGGCAGATTTTCTGCAGATCAATGAAGATGTACCATCATGTAGTTGTAATGCTGTAGACAAATTGATGATTTCATAGTTCCTGATAATGACTTCATACAACTCCTGATTTGATTCAAATAATTTTAAGAAGAACGTTTTAAGACATGGTTTTAGTAGCTTTGCCAGAAAGATGTAGTAAAGAATCAAGCATAGAACGTGCCCTACTCCTCATAGAATAGTAAGTAAAGGCTGCACAATAAGGGATACAATGAGCTTTCATAAACTGCACTAGGAAGAGAAATAGGCTTGGGACAAATCTGTGATCAAGGAAAAACATTAATTCTAGGTCAGGTCCGAGGATGAAGCCAGAGGTGTGCACTATGATAAATCAAGTCCATGCGAAACTGTTGCTTTGAACTTATAATGAGCTTATAGAGTGAAACACTGCTTTGAACTTACTATCAATGTCCTTCTGTAACTCCCCTTGTGTGTAACATCTTATCTATGAGGCAATTTTATAAAGAACTTTTGTCTAAGAAGGAATAAAAAGGCCAGAGAGAAGGAATAAAGTGTGACTGGTAGGGTGGGGGCTCTGCCTGATCCACCAAATGTATATATGTATATGTATGTATGTCTATACATACTTGTGTAGGTTGTATATGTATGTATGTCTACACATGTGTGTAGGTATATGTGTATGTATGTAAGTATGCATGGAAACTTGTGGAGTTGATGAGACAAGTGGCCAGGCCCAACCAGAATGTGTGCGGGTGTGCATGTGCATGTGCGTGTGTGTGTGTGTGTGTGTCTTCGTGTGTGGGTGTGTATGTGTACGCACGCGCATGTGTGAATATATGTGTGCCTATGTGTATTGCTTATGTAAAAGGTTTTATTTTTCTTTTCTTTTCTTTTTTCCTTTTCTTTCCTGTCTTTTCTTACTGGGTCATGAGTCCAAGACTCTCACCTAGCCAGCAAGTGCCCCTTGAGCAAAAGAGAAACCAATTCTTATTAAAACACAAATAGTAAGAGTTACAGAGTAAGAAGTCAGCACTTAGTAAAGCATGAATAATAAGATCATAAGGTCAGGGATCATCAGTCTTTAGCCTTTGTCTGACACTGTGCCCTGCCTAGTACCTCCCCTAAAGGCCCGGCAGCAGAGGCAGTGCCTTCAGAAGTTATGCTTCAGCAGTGGGCAGCTGTGCTTGCAAGCAGCCGCCTCACAACCTCAGGGATATCTGCCAAGCAGCCCAGCTGATGCCTCCCCTCAGTCCTTCATCACAGCAGCCGGGGCTAGGCAAGCAACTGGCCCAGACCCCTACATCTTTACTTTAAAAGAAAAACAAACATTAAAAGGGCTACTCATAGTAAAGGCTTAGTGTTAGTATCAACAAGGCTTTCACACTCTACAGTGCTCCAACTGTGCTTGTTTCATGCCCTAGTCCTAAGGAAGAGACAGGCATCTTGCCTGCCTAGTACAGGTGGGGAAATTAAACGTGTGCTATTGCACAAACCCCTACACCCTTACACTAACACAATTTTAAATTTTGGTTAGAACATAAATACTTTGAGAACAGACTTCGTATTGGTCACTGTTGGGATATGGAGAGTCAAGAAGTAAGAGATGAGAAAGGTTAGTGTCTTGATCAATGAAGAACAGGAGCAAGAAAACGTAAGATGGTTTGCAAAGTTCAGCAAGGATCAACAGCTCGTGGCCAGAATGCCCCAGAGAAGATAATCTCTTTTGATGCTGATTCCTCAGAGACATAAATGGAGCAAAGCCAGGTTGATTGCTCTCTGCAGTAAGGGATTTGACCACCTTGGTGAGAGTCTTGGGAGAATTTCAGAAGAGAGTACAAAAGAAAGACAGAGATCTGGATTAAAGCGAGTCTCCTGCTGAGGAAAGCTGTTTACGACTGGACACGGTGCATCTTTCTGTAGTTCAAACTCAGCTGACGGAGTGGGGAAAGAGTTTTGAAGGCAGCTTTGGAAAGAGAATGATCCTCAAAGAAACTCTGTTCAATAGTTTATTGTTCTGGAAAAGGAGCCGTTTACCTTGATGTGGTCTGCTTGAACACCCTACTGTCGGAATAAGTAAATCCCAGAAAGTTCACAGCTCGAACGACCTTCACGTTAAGAATGCTCTGAGAAAACGAGTCAGGCCGATGCACGTTTGAGCAAGAAGTACAAACTGACAGACAGTGCTACAGGCCTTGGTTTCGCTTCACTGAGAGAAGGCGCAAAGATGCCTCAGAAGTTAAAGAAAAGGAGTTTAATCTCCTGTGGCGTCCCAGTTACATCTGTTAACCTGAACACTCGGCCGTGTTGGATATACAGCAATGTTTTCATAAATGCTTCTGAAGGGGGAAATGGATAAAGTAAATGTGGCGAGGATGACACCCAGCACTGTCTAATTGAGACCCGAGAGACCTGGTATGTCAACGTCAGTATCGGAATAACTTCTTATCTCAGTATAATCATTTATTGAATAAATGAAAAATAGTCAGGGAGAAAGAAGAATGGGGAAAAAGCAGAAAAGGGGGAAGAAAATCAACCCTCTACACTTCAAACAGGCGTACAGATACATGCCTTTGATTCCAGGCTCTGGATCTTACATTACTAACATGGATGTATCAGCCCTGTGAACCCAGAGATGACCAGTCATCTGTGGGGTGCATTTCTGCTGGACACAGCAAGTAAAGCCCTGACCCCAGATTCTTGTCTGTCTGGTGTCCGTCTACTTCCGGTTCTCTCTACTTTCTGTTTGGAAAGGCCCACTGGCTTCCCAGCTGACTGGTAGGTATACAATAAACGCAGCTTTGTTTTTAGCTTGGTTTGGCAGTATTCGTTTCTTAATGCTCGGCCATTTTCAATAAATTAAAAATCTAGAGAAATAACAGACAAGCAAAATAACCCCAAGCCCATTGCAAATGAGATTCAGAACCTCGATTCTGTTTTTCCAAATTATATACAACTGGGCAATTTCACTGTGTTTGTTTGTATGCATTCTTTTTGCTTGAAACCCTAACTCATGTGGCCCAGGCTTGCCTCAAACTTGTTGCACACTTGATTTCCCTGCCTTTGCCTCTCTAGGGCTAGGATTGTAGGTGTGTACCATCATGCCTGTTTACACAGTGCTAGGACTGAACACACGGGTTTGTGAATGCTCTTAGCTCTCTACCAAATGAGCAACATCCCCCATTCATATTAATTCTAAACTGCACTTGAAAAGCTATGATATACAGGGCTTTGGAAAACCCGTGTACATTCTGTGGACACAGGCATGACCTATTAGAAACTATTATTGTCCTCTGGGAAACCTAGGCTTTCTGGTCATAATTCTAGAAATACTATTCATGTCACTCAAATTTGACACTTTACTTCCTAAGAGCTCTAGATATTTCCTTAGAAATCACAGCATTCTTCAACCTCCTCTCGGAGGTGTGAGCCGTGACTCACACTGACATGAACTCAGTCAGACAGGGTCATGTGATCTGAGCAGTTCACGGGTACCAAAGAAAGCACATGTCTGAGTCAGCTGCCTCACAGCGCTGTTTAGGAGGGTTCCTGTGAACCATCAAGCCCAGAGAGTGACCACTAGAGAGAGACACAGGAGGCCCTGTGCACTGAAGGAGCATCTCACCCAAACTGAACCAGCAGGAAGTCTGGCTCTTTCTGCCTCAGAGTCAAGAACAGCTTTCACATTTTTTAAATGGAATTGAAATGTGACGCTCTCCAAGCAGAAGGCTGTGTTAGTTTTGTTTGCCATTCCAGCTAAAACTTGGCTAGCCTGATAATCGGCACTGAAAAGTATTCTGCTGGTGTCTTCAGCTCATTTATTTCTAAATTAAATTTTTATTAAGATTATAAAACTCATGCGAAGATTAAGAGCAGATAGTTCAAATTACATATATGATGTGGTGACATTAAATACTCACCCACTCAGATCATTTTGGGTAACTTCTGAGTGAATAGAAAAAAAAATACCTGCAACTTCAAATTTTGTTCTGACTTCAGCCTCCCACTAACTGCCACTAAACGTGTCTCTCTAAGACACATGTCTCTTTCAGGGCTGCTAGACCGCTTCTGATGGAGTCCCATAAATAAGTGACATCTCATCAGTCCATCGTGGGGAACAACAAAGATAGAAATTTCGGACAGTCAGCTACCTCTCATAATTTCAGATGAGGAGAGCAGTACCATGATCAAAAGAAGCTTGGGAAGTCATGAAACACCCATCCTTCGCACTGATTAAAAAACTCGGCACATAGTAAGATGTCCACAGCGGTTCCAGGCTCTACTAGAAGGCAACTCAGTGCACAAGGGTAATGGGGTTCCATGTCTGACGTGGTTGCTGGTGTGTAACGGTTTCTTCCTACTGAAGCATTCCATCCTGGAAGGCTGTTCATTAATACTCAGAGAGCAAATGAAACTTACAAGAATCAGGAAGGAAACAACTCACAAGTTTCAGGAAGTCCCCTAAACTTCCTAAAGCCACTCTCCAAGGTTATGTAAACAGTAACAACAGCTGTGAGCATACTCTTAGCACCCAAGCATGCTGTCTGCTGCCTGCAAGTCATTCAGAGAGCTCCAGGGATGCAGCCTATATTTTATTGACTGTGCTGCGGGTGTTCACATTTTGGTGATGCTGCTGCCTCAACCGCACTCCTGTATGTAACCCCTCACCCATACCCCTGTGAGTAACACCTTACCTGTACCCCTGTAAGTAACCCCCTCACCCACATCCCTATGGGTAACACCTTACCTGTACCCCTGTAAGTAATCCCAATAGAGTCACTAAAGCTAGATTTAAGATAATAATTTCTTTCATCTGTTGTTGGGGCCCTGTCTGAGGTAAATAAATGCTTGTTCATGTCTCACCAGGAAAAGCCACATAGCAGGCAGGTAGACCCAGGACATGCTGTGGAGAACTAGCAAGAGCCCATAGAGTAACAAAGAAACGACCACTTTTAAGGGACTGTGATAGCGTAGTGATGAAGAGCTTGCCTGGCATGTGTCAGACTCTGGGTTCCATCCCAGGCAATCACCAAAGATCCCACATTCTAAACTCATGATATAACTCACCTTTCAATAATCCATAGAGCTCAAAAAAAGAAGCATAGGTTCACGAAGGGGCAATAACCCACCCAAAGCTGTTTCAGAGGAGCAGGTGGGAGAATAAGCTTCAGAGCCTACGGTTTTTCTACAGAGTCACTATTTTAGGCAATTTTATATGTATGCATGGACACATGCATGGCGGGGGAGTGACAGGGTGCTTTTACATTCAACATATAAAATGTGTGCTTTCTCTTCCATGGGAGAAGCATTACAGTTGTGTTACTTAGTATTCCATCTGTGTGTGTTTTTAAAAATGTAGCCTCATACATATTCTGGAATGGTGGATTTGTCAATCTGATTAACAACTATGTTGGGTTACTTCTAGAAGCTTCTTAAAACCAAAACCTTTGCCTGAGGATTTCTGTCCAGAAAAATAAATCCAGAAGAAACCCCACATACTCTTTCATCCTAAATGTCACTCAAAAGCAGGCAGTCTGAAAGAAACGGCAGACAATTCAAAACTAGAGCTGGTTATGAATTCGAGAGTCAACAAATGTGTGAAAAACAATTGAAGCAACTGAAAGGAATTCTCTAAAATATTTTTTCTTAGCAATTAAAAAGTAATTAATTTTACTCCAGAATTAAAAAAAAAAAACAACAGAAGTAATCTTCAACAGTGTTGTCTTAGTTAGGGTTTTACTGATGTGTACAGACACCATGACCAAGGCAACTCTTAAAAGGACAACATTTAATTGGGGCTGGCTTACAGGTTCAGAGGTTCAGTCCATTATCATCAAGGAGGGACATGGCAGCATCCAGGCAGGCATGGTGCAGGCAGAGCTGAGAGTTCTATGTCTTCATCTGAAGGCTTCTAGGAGAAGACTGACTTCCAGGCAGTTAGGATGAGGGTCTTATAGCCCACACCCACAATGACACATCTACTCCAACAAGGTCACACCTTCTAATAGTGCCACTGCCTGGGCCAAGCATATACAAACCATCACATTGTGAATATCTTTATTCATCAGATTCAACGTTTTCGGTCACTTGTAAGAACAAACATATATATTGCTTCTCAAGTCTTAGCACAAATTCTTGGTGTAGATTCTGGGACCTGGGTGCCCCGAGATCTCCGCCCTCCTTGCGTGTCCAGTACCATCACTGGAAAGCATCTTGGTGCTTAGCCTCTAAATATAACTTTCTGGTCCCCCTGAAGTGTTGATGGGTTCTCTGGGGTTTAATACTACATTCCTTTTCTGTGTAAAATGTCTAGGTGGCCTTATTCTTTGAATATCTGCAGAGAAAAATGACCTGGACAATCAAATCAGTCTTCAGTGGTAGGGTCATGAGAGAGAGAACCTAGAGATGAGATGAAGAAAGTGGAATAGAGAAAATAAAGTTTAGGATTGGGAGATCTTTCATGAGCTATGTCTTACGCCAAGTAACTTTATTAAGTACTACAGCATCTTATATACAATCATATGAAAGGAGAAATGGGACCGTGTCAGAAAGAGAAGGCTGTCACACAATGAGACAAAGTCAGTGGGAGGCTGAGTCACATAGTGTTGCACAAAGAGAACATGGGATACCTCAAGGATGCCAGAGACTGAGCACACATTGTCCTTGGGACTTCGAATGATAACCCCTTAGGATAGGGAAAGTTGGGTTCTCCGAATCCAAAGATGTACTCACTTCAGGTCCTGGCCCCAGGCCATTACCAGCTCTGACAAGCACTTCCACAGCTTTAAATAAGGAACTATGTGCCCTTCTATATATTAGGACCACAGGGAAAGCTTCCATCAATAAAGTCCTCCACAGAAACACAAAGTACACTCTGTACATGGCAGCCATAATGAGACTTTTAACACAAACAACTTGAGATAGTAACCTCTCCATCGGGGTCCTCCAGAACACTTCTCACTGCATTCTGAAGGCTCCACAGAGGAGTCCTTGCTGGTATCTTCTTAGCTTCAGGTGTGTGTGTGTGTGTGTGTATACACACATATATATGTATGTGCATACTTTTACATAGGCATATAATACACACACACACACATATATAAATATATATACATATATATATATATATATATATATATATATATATATATATATATGTATATGTATATACACAGCCTAAGGGTGCAGTAGTGGTACACATACCTTGGCAGTAACCAACAGCTCTCTAACTGGACTTAAGACCAACTTAACAAAATCATGCCTGATCATGAAAATGTAGCCAACTGTTCGGGGCCAGTGAAGTCATAAATCTTGAAAAAGAACCTACAACTCCCCTTTGCTAAGCCAACAGAATCCCCAAGGACACCCTAATTACTTGTCCTTATAGCCACAGATAAGTGTAGTCCTCACCCCTCAGGAAGCTTCTCTTTGCAACAGACAGGGACTATTATAGAAAACCACGACAAATCAAAATGCAAAGTCGAGAAGCCCGGTCCCAACCGATACGTGTACAAAACAACTCCTGCACTTAGGACTCAGGGAACATTTCAGAAAATGGGGCAGAAAGATTGTAAGAACCAGAGGCTTGAGCAGCTTATAGTGAGATTGTGTCTCCTAATAATGTCAGAGAAGCTTCAACCATAAAGTCTCTCAGACAGAGGTGCCTAAACATGAGCTGAACAGGAAGAACAGACCTGCCGACATGTGGTACCACAGGCCTCAACCCTACGCAGAGAACTACAGGCAACTAAGGAAAGGGGGGAGGGCTTTTCCCCCAGGGCAGAATACACTGTAAATGATTATCCAATACCAAATGCTCAGCCCTAAAGACATACATACAAATAACACTATATATACCGAGCAGGTTATATTTAGAAATATATGTACATACACACATAATTATGTTATATATAATGTATATATATATGTGTGTGTGTGTTTAATAATAATCAATGGGGAAGAGGCCGTGAATGTAAAAAAGAGGAAGGAGTGTATGGAAAGGCTTAGAGGGAAAAGAGAGAAGGGAGAGAGGATGTAGCTTATATCATAATTTTGAAATCATAATCTCAAAATACAAGAGTTGATTTTTAAAAGATACATGACTGATATATGTAAGATGGATATTTGTTACGCAGTCTTAAAACGGTACATGGACCTGACCAGAATCCTATAGGGCCGCCTACTGTAGGCGTTTACCAACTAGATTATCAAATAGCTGTGTTTTGAAAATGTATGAAATGTTGTTCATGCCCTTGAATTTCTGGGATTATACCTCATTAGAAGAGTAGAAAAACTTGGCTGGAACATTCCAGATTGACATCCGTCCTCGGTGTACTTGTACTGTCTCAATTAGCCTTCTCCTGGGAAACACCTCGCAGACAACGTCAAAATGCATTTTAAAATGCAGCAACGGTAAGCCATTTTTCTCAGAGGCATTGATGATTTGGGGTTAGACTTGCATTTCAGAAAGCTGGATCTTACAGTAGCAAATACAGAGAAATAGAGTGGAGGCAAGATGAGAGAAAAGACTGGTCCCAGAGCCATTTCAAGGTTAGAAGAAATTCTATGAACAGAGGGAAGATTAGAGGTGGCAGTCACTGGGGCTTTGAAGGGGGCGGTCCTGATGCTAAGATCCTGTTCATCAATTGGTTCTTTATCTGTCAGTAAAGAAAGTTGGGAGCCAATTGCTTCGCAGAAGGTAAAGGCGGAACTTCTGGGTCCCAGGAAGAAAAGGCAGAGGCAAGGAAGGAGAGTAGTTTTTGCCATGCTTTGGGGGGAGAAGAAGCCTGTGGCCACTACAACAGGCAGGTGACCAGGGATGTTTGACAGGGTATAGGTGGGACTAGCCACTGAAGCTTAGGGCTGGTGGGAGGAGAGAAGATAAAATTATTATTGAGGGTGCGCTTTTCCAGGTGGGAGATAGTAGCACCCAGCAATTGTATCCTAAGGCAAGTTGAAAAGGAACAAACTGTGTGTGTGTGTGTGTGTGTGTGTGTGTGTGTGCGTTTTGACCGAAGAGTCAAGGGAAGCCGGGTGGGGGCTGGTAGTGCAGCCGATCGGGGAGCAAAGGCAGGAAGGCAGGTATGGTGTAAAACTACTCACAACAGAGCTTCTGTTCCGTTTGCTGCTCTACCTTGGGCAGCTTGCCTACATACAAAGGAAATGATCCAGTAAACTGATGTAGACAAGTACAGACCCCTAGGAAAGCAGTATCCAAAAAGGATGGAACGGAGTATCGTTGCGGGGATATGACAACACAAAGCTTTGACGTTAACATATTAGCTAAGCATTATTCAAAATATCAGATCTCTAGGGCAGCTCACAACAGTAGGATGCCATTCTCTAAAGCAGGCTTTTAAGATCCCACACATCCCCACGGAATGAACACCTGACTAAGGAAGGAAAAATACTTTGCTTAGCAATATCAAACATTTACGAAAAATGTTTCAGAGCCTAAGTAAAAACTGATGCTACACAAGATATCGGTGTTGTGATACACACGGCAACCATAGTAGCTATGACAGTGTACACCAGACCTGTGCAAGATCAAACTATATAAAGTACCATATGAGCTGGGCGTGATGCCCCATGCCTTTAATCCTAGCACTTGGGAGGTAGAATCTGGTGGATCACTGTGAGTTCGAGGCCAGCCTGGTCTACATAGAGAGTTCTAGATCAGCCAGAACTGCACAGTGAGACCCAGTCTAGAAACAAAACAAGAACAAAAGCAACAACCAGACAAAACTAAATCTCAGCATAGAAGAGGGAGGTAAGCCGGAAGTCCTGCCCCTGCTGAAGAGCTATTGGCAATGGATGACGGATGACTACCAAGAAGCGATGGAGGTGGTGGTGGGGGGGGGGGTGTCAGCACTCTTCAGGGATACCAGCCCCGAGAGGCTGCATGCCCTCCAGTAGATGGGCCTACACTCATGCACAAATGGATTCTGTGGGTTTAAAAAATAAATACAAAATTGAGAGGGAACAGTGGGGGAGAATTAGAAGGGGCAAATGGGGGTAATTTGATCAAAACACATTATATGCATATATTAAATTCTCAAACAACAAAAATTAGTCAAACAAATCAAAGAATCCATACAAGAAAGTCAAGATTTAGCCGGGCGGTGGTGGCGCACGCCTTTAATCCCAGCAAGTGGGAGGCAGAGGCAGGAGGATTTCTGAGTTTGAGGCCAGCCTGGTCTACAGAGTGAGTTCCACGGCAGCCAGGGCTACACAGAGAAACCCTGTCTCGAACAAACAAAAAAAACAAAAAACAAAAACAATCCAAAAAAAGTCACGATTTATTTTAATGGTCAGGGGTTATTTTTTAATATTTTCACTTTTTGATTCCGTCATTTTCAGCATTGAAAATTATACAATCTGGACCCAAGACTTTTACTACACACACACACACACTTATACACTCACATATATACACATACATATACAGTCACGCTCATACACTCACATATACACACACACACACACACATACACACACATATATACACACTCACACATACACTCACACAGAGACACTTTCAAGTCATTCGACTTTAGCATTCTAAAAAGAAGGGGATGCCGAACAGTATCTGTGTACATCCTCGGGCACGGCTAACAGAACAGGCTCTCTTTTGTTATCATTGTATGTCCGTGGACATGTGATTCAATTTACAAACCTCTAACCTTCCTTCCTGTGCTGCTGTGCTGTTTGTCATCGGGACATTGCTGATTAAAAGTTTATTGACTATAGATACTCTCCGTTACACCTTACTGTTTTTAAAAGAGCAGGGCCAACTCATTAGTTAGGAACCAGCAAAGCGTGCGAGTGCTTTGTTCAGCTGACAGGGAGAGAGAACCAGTGCGAGGGAAGTCACTGCTGCAAAGCATGATTATCCAAGGATAGTCCCCGAGCTGACAACTTTTGACATTTCTCATGTTCTTTCGGGAAATATTTATATGAGAATCAGACCTTTCAAAATACCGTACAGCCTTGGATTGCTTTCTGTGTGAGTTTTCAAACTCTGGAAACTGAACTGCAAGGGAAATAAGCCAAGTGTCTGTGAAGGATCACAGCCCAGATCCAAAGACCTGCCCTCTCTCCATCCCTACCCCTACCTACCTCTACTACCAAGGCTATGCTTTGTGCAATAAACCTTATGTGACCCATATTTCCAAAGCCACGAGGGAAAAATCCCAAGGCAAAAAAAATAATATATCAAGGATATGACTAACACCTATAAAACACACTACCAGAAATAGGCTTTCTCTGGCTGGAGGACCTAGCTGGATCCTCATTCTTTTCAAGGTGGATGGAACACTCAAATTCCTCCCCTTGTTTAGCGTTCTTTGGAGTCACTCAGACTTGTTACCACAGTCCTGGGTCTGGCATCAAATTGCTCAAGTGGTAACAACCAAGGTATTCTATGTTAGCTGCAGCTACTCCAGACTCTACCCCAAGACTTACCATTGCCGAGGCTGACAGACAGCTTAACCATCACATCATCTCCCCTCCCCCAACCAGGTTTACATCCTCACTGAGTGAGGAAGACACCTCCTTGGTATCCTGGATCCAGTGCTTCAGGCTTGCTTTTTCTGATCATGACCATGGGATCACCAAGCAGTGATGAGAGCTGTTAACTGTTTATCCTGTTGCTACAGGACACTTCAAACATGATTTCAATCTGAGGGACCTACTTTACAGCAGCTACGGGTCTGAAGGAGAAAAGGTATGACTTCCTGAAGGCATTGCTTAGACACGACGTTGGGCACGATACTCTGTGAGAAGGGGATGCTTCCAAGATGCAGCTTATACCTCCAAATGATGACCAGTATAGGGCACTGTGTTCTAACAGGTAGAACATATTGGTCCAGAAGCAAAGAAGGAAAGGCTCTCTTGCTGTCACTCTCAAAGACTCAGTTCACCTGTCCTTCCACACCCTACATTTTCAGGCTCTACATCTGGAAGTTCTGTTTCCCAGAAAGAGGATGTTCTGTCTCTAGGTGTGCTGCCCCACAGCCTCCTTAAGTCATTTCGCCAAGAGACCAACAGAAAAGAAAAGGGTCCAAGATTAGCTAATCTTGAACATAAAGGGTGCTCTTGTACACTGAGGGAAGGAAAGAATGTGGTTGACAAACAGATCACCCACTGGGCATCTCTTGCTACATCCAACACACTTTGGAAGGAAAAATGGAGAATGGTAGCATTTCCTTGAGAAAGGTCTGGTTGCCAGGGGCTCACAGAACTCTCAGTGATGAAGAACTGGATCACCTTGCCAGGAAAGCCCCATAACCCATCTGAGACATAAACTAAGGGCGTAGCAAACCTAGTGTGAAGAGCAGAAGATTGCCAAGCTCATTCCCTGGGATCTCTGGGTTTCCTGGGATCTCTGGGATGGACATAGAATGAATGTCTATGGACGTCAGAAGACTGAGCTGCAGAGAAAGAGATGAGATGGGAATGGCCCCAAGGCTAGGGGGTAACTTAATGGACTCCGGGTTAGGTATTCATAGGGCATCTGGGTCCTCCCCTTTCCCTCGACTGTCCTGTTTAGATATGCACTCCCGTGCCTTTCTGCAGGCTCTCCTCACAAGGTCTTCTCAGACCAAGAGCTACCATCTCAGGGAGCTCACTTCACTTCCCTTGACCCTCCCCTCTCCCCCTTGCAGCTCTCCTTCACTAGAAATGGGAACTTGGAAATCTGCTCTTGACCTCGAGAAAATAAATGCCCAGTTCCCAGCATTCCATTCCTGATCTTGAAGCCTTGAATTTGACTTTGGGAGAAAATGAAGTTGGGAGTTTCTCGGTTCCTTCTTACTATGCTTCAGAGATGAGGGCAGAATGGCCTTTCCCTCTAGCAGCTACTCTCTTAATGGCCATCTTTCCTCTCTGTGAAGGACAGGATGACAGGGTAAGATGAACTGGCTGCTTAGGGACAAGGTGAGCTGGCTGTTTAACAGGAGTGCTCATGGCATTCGGTTAGAATGACTCTCATTACCTGTCTAACCATCTGAATCATTTGTCCACTGCCTGGTCTCCAGAGGGCACCATGCTTCCTCCAAACTTTAGCCACAGCATGGCTTCCAGGCTCAAGGTTTTCCTTCCTTAAAAACAGTGCCCACCTCTAACCTCACAAGGCAACTAGAAGCTTGATCATCAAGAGCTGGAATATATTCATTCTTCAGATCTTTCTGATTTTCAGATTTCTTTAGCCCCTCTTTTAGCTATTGGGCCCCTTCAAGGGAGAGAGTTGTGTTCTGGAGCCAACAGAGCACTGTCCAGTGGACCCCACTAGGTCTTAACATCCCTTGTTCCATAAAGCACAAAGTCAAGTGTGGCTGTTCATTCTGAGCAACCTGAGAGCTCAGAGCTTTTTCCTCTTAATTTCTTCATCGAATGGAAGCATAGCTCCGTACACACAGGCCGAGCAAAGGACAGCAAGTATGAAACAACCAGGACATCTTTGTATTTCAGGAAATGAGGAAGCACTCAAAGTCAAAAGAACATAAGAGGGCTCTAGTACACGAATCTACTCACTGGGCATCAAGTCAAGTGTAAAACAAGGGAATTCTGAATCATTGAGTAGACATATGTCAATCAATACCAGTCAATATCAATCAATACCAGTAAATAAATGGTCCATCTATCTTTCCTTAAGTTTACGAAGATATTCTCACATCTTTTCTCCTAAAAGCACTAGAGTTGAGAATGTGTGTTTTGAGCCATAGTCTACCTCAAATTCTTTTCTAAATATGTAGTAAGAATCAGGGAGACGTTCCCCATATGTTCATCTAGGCTTTACAGTGCATTTATTAGAGAAAAAAATACCTTCTCTTCTCTCCATTAAACTGCTTTAGATCTCATTGAAAACCTCAATTAGTTCATCAGCATTTATTTGACACATTATACTTGAATTATATATAATGAAATACACATTATATATCTACCATCTTTCAATTCTTCTGTTTCTTCCCGTACCCTCTCTGGACGTAAGTACTGAGTGTCTTACCTGATGTAGTTAAATGGAAAGTTCTAAAGTCAGACAGGTCTTTTTTTAAAGTCATTCCCTTCATCCTTTCAGGGACATTTCACCAGGACTTTTCAGCTACCCAGCGTCCTACACTTTGTCCCCTAAATCTGTGATGAGTTAGGCTAACTTTCCAATGAGCCTCAGGAGGATATGATGTGTGTTCTGGAGGACAGCCTCATGTGTGGATGTCAGTCCTGCTTTCTTCTTATAAGGTTGACCCACCCTCAACCCACCCCTGAGCCCTTGCTAGCTCCTGGTCTCTCTCCATCCTCTATAATGATTGCCAGCAAGAAAGTTCATTAGGACGTACTGGGAGCCTTTCCATTTCCACATGGTTTTTCCACCATAAATTTCAGGTCTCTAGTCATGGCTGTCATGACTCCAATCTGCCGCCTCCGGTTGGAATGATGAAGGTCCATTCTCTGCGTTCCCACAGCTTTTCAAATTCTCCCCACCGGTCACGAGGACACCACTGCATTCCCAGCTGACGATCTGGTTCCTGCCTGTGACTACACTTCACATATTATTTAGCAGTAACAGTTGTGAAGGCTAAAGAACAGGAAAAACCTACAAACTCCCCAAAGAACTACAGAAGACCTGTGCTAGGAAAGGAGAGGACGACTCCAGACAGCCACAGCCAATGTTACAGAGACTGTAAAAAGGCTCATTAAAGGAAAACTACTTCCTTCTGGTCAAGAAAATGAATTCTCAGGCCTAGGTCAAAAGTACCATCCCCGTTGGGCAGATCAATAACCACCTAAGGGACCAAGAGCACCCTAGAGAGGCAGGCTTACCTACTGTAAGACATGCAGAAGACAGAGGAGGGATACTTTCCCCTCTAATGAGATGATGTGCCTTTCCTTCCCAGAATCCCCAACCTGCTGCTATCTCTTACAGAGTAGAGATGTGTTGTTCTGCATATTGGCTGCTTTTCCAAATTATTCCAGTAAGTTTCAGTTTCAGTTTCCCTCTCTCTCTCCCCCTCCACCTCCTCATTTCCCCACCCCCTGCTCTAAGAATACTTGCCCTAATATATTGGCCTTCACAAGTTTCTCTTAAGGACCCCACTTCCCACAGTGTGGTTACTAACTACAATATGGCTGACCTCCAAACCAGCTTAACCCAAACCAGCTTTCACCTTCTCTTCTCCAGGCTCGCCCTGTAGGAAGTTTGAGATTTATAGCTTGCCTACTATGGAATTGTCCCCTTTTAAACACTAATAAAATTGTCCTGAAGCTTCCACTGGAGTTCCTCCTTAATTTTCTTTCTATTAATGAGACTGAGAGTCTAACGGGGGACCTGATTTTTCTGGTAATGTGTAGTATTTCTGGCACGACTCCTCTAAGTTTCTGGTAAGGATGTCGAAAGTTCTTTGGGTGAATGAGGCAGAGGTCCTGGACAGAGAGGTTCAAGCATTCCAAACAGAGTCTTGTTTTAGACAAGAGCTATTGGATGAAGCCTGTTGGTATGGACAGCATTTATCACTCTATTGACACTCTCCCTTCCTCCCTGGGACCATCCGTCTCTCGGTTGTTCTCAGGGGAATCCAAACTGTAATTACCCTGCTATCTACCCTTGACTGGCCAGGCAGCCCGGACATCCCAGTTCTGTCAAATCTCGCTTCCCTGACTCAGATTCTTTTCTCTCTCCTCCTATCAAAACAGTAACTCGTATTTCTGAATGACCCCACAATTCATCCTTTTCAATTTCTACAGAAAGCAACCTCCACACATTTTCTAAATGGAGAAGACGCAGATCCCCCAGAAAGCAAGCTTGTCTGTGACATTCTGCAGCTAATTCAATGGGAAGGGCACAGGCGGAAACAAATCATTATAATCATCTTCGACACCACGGCTGCAATTTAGTAAGCCGTGAAGCACCTCGGTTATGAGACTTGGGTCAATGGCCCCATTTATCACAGAAAGATAAGATAAACCCTAAACAAACCCAGCCTCGTGCCTCTCCCCGACCTTTCCCTGAAGGGTGGCAGTTGTCACATTGGCTAGCAGAGAGACGTTCAAAGGGATGAAAATATTGCTTTCTTAGCACTCATTCCTACTGACACAGCTTTTGTTTGAGATATGACACCCTGATGCATTAGCCCAGGAAGACAGCACAGGAAAAGGACTGCCTTTATTTCTGTTGGCCTTCACTGTACTGTCAGCAAGGGCAGCCATTGCTGGCTTCTCATTAAGGGGTGGGGCCTTCAGAGATTAAGATAGTGAACAACCTAAGTGGATTATAAAGCATGTGGGTGGACACTTGTTTTAAACTCCCACCGCACACTTCTAGGCACACAGGCAGACTCAGCAATCCTTCGATTATACTGCACACATTGTTTCAATATTAATATTCTGTACTCAACCTCTATTTCTCTGAGTGTCAAGAATCTGCATTCATTTTGTTTTGGTTCTTCGTCAATAGCAAATATTTTTGCCCCGAATTTTGAAATACAGTGAAGAAACTTTAATAACTCTGGTTAATGGGTTATTATCTTGAGCTTTTCCTGCGCGCGGTAATCAAACCGAAGGTGAGAAGGCCCTTCAGCACACTCAAATCCTTGTAGTATTTCCTGTTATAATGCCAGGTGCTGTTTCAGCACATTTAACGGTAAGACCTAGCGCTGGTGGAGTATGGTGTGGCTCAGGGTGGTGACAAATGCCCTAAATATGCTTGACCAGCCAGAATTCACTAAATAATTTCAAAGTCTCCTTTGTTTTCCATCCTCTGCAAGCCAGAATCATGCATACGTGGGGAGGGAAAAACCCTCCTAGCCTTGTTTGCTTGTACAAAGGGAATCATAAGACATCCCCAGCCTTCCTGATTTGTTGTGAGGGTCAAATGAGACAAGGCATAAGGAATGGTTGGTAAACTGCAACGCTTTGCACAAATTCAGGCTATTAGCGTGATTTGCATTGTGCATAGGTCAAAGCCTCGGCAGGCAAAGATTCATTCGGTGCCTCTAGCATGAACACTTTAACTATTTATAAATCTGCAGCATGAAACGTGAACTGTTTCTTTTTATGTCACAGATCAATGATAATACCGCCTTGTCACCTATCCCATGTGATGGGGGCCTAAGTAACAATAATTAAAAGCTGGTCTGCATAGCTCATATTCCCCATTGCCACAGAGTGCCTCACAAGCTAGTCACAGACCAATTAATCAATGCTTTCCTCAAGTATGGCCTATAGCGGCTAAGTCTGCCAGGCGACTCAGGAGCCATCACAAGCCTGCAGTGGAGAAGGCAGCAGCTTTGCAGCCCCCAGGGTTTTGTGTGTGTGTGTGTGTGTGTGTGTGTGTGTGTGTGTATGTGTGTTGGAAAGGAAGGGTGAGAGATGATTGCATCTTATTTGCAAGTAGAGAAGGCTTCTAACTTACAAAAGGGTCATGTTGACAGAGAAACAGCAAGTCACTTGAAGTCTGCGCACAGGCTTTTTGATGGACAGGGCCCTGGCTTGGGGACCTAAGATGGAGAGAGGGGTCTGTATGGATGTTTGCCCTACATAAGAGAGCCGTGAACCCCACCAGAAGATTGTTTTGTTGGTAAGAATGAGAACAAGGTCTGGTTTCTGAGCCAACCCTGGGGTACTAACGATACTGCTGCTCCTCTAAGGAAAGACGCGGGGATCTCATGAGAATATTCAGCAGGTTCGTGTGTTGCTTGTTTCAGGGCTACAGCCATTTTCTTTAAGCATGGAAACTATTAATCACAAAGGGAAACTTTTAGGGCAGGTAAGGTGGCGATCTTTCATTCGCTTGACAGTGTTTTTCAACACATTCCACTGGCTACTGAACTTCACCCCCATTTGAATTTTGATCTTCTTTTCTCGTTCTATGGTAATCTGAGACGCATGGCTGCTCAAATCAACCAGCCCTTCATGGACCTGGGACTTCTTAGTGACTGAGGCTCTTGATGACTCCTGAGGGTCCCTGAGGGCTCCTGTGACTTTCTGGAATATGAAAAGCTTAAGGCACTGTCTTCTTCTTTGTTTAAGACTTTTTCCAAGTAAGAGCTATAAGATCTAGCTCATAATTTAGTGAGTGGAGGATAATGGGAAATGGATATATATGTATACTTGAAGGAGGAGGAAGAAGAGGAGGAGGAGGAGGAGAGAGAGGGGAAGGAGGAGAAGAACAAGGAGGGGAGAGAGGAAGATGAGGTGGTTGAGGAGGAGGAGGAAGAAAATGAGGAGGAGGACAAGGAGGGGGAGGAGGAGGATGAGGAGAACAAGGGGGAAGAGGAAGATGAAGAGGAGGAAGACAAGGAGGGGGAGGAAGAGGAGGGAGAGGAGAGGAGGAGGAAGAAGAGGAGGAAGAGAATGAGTCGGAGGAAATTATTTCCTGTAAACCTCAAGTCACTAATTTAAGAGAACATGAAGAAAGAGAGATGTGGTGAGACAAAGGTTGATCTCTCCATGGAAACCTGAAAGGATTGACAGTTCTATACTTGTGCCACAAGAAGCTAGGGACCTTCCCTATGAAGTCACACTATGGTTACATAACGCAGGTGAGATCTTGTCCAAACATAGATCAACTTGAGGTGTTATTCTGACCTACTTTGGAAGTTTCTGAAGTAAACAGGCAGGTGGCATTTATGAAACCCCTTGGGAATTCAAGCTGCTCCATTCTTCGGCCTAAATGGATTTACAGAAGCAATGGAGAACACTGGAGAGGTTCCTACAAGCATATACAAGACAGGTCAACGATGACAATCTTGTCCTTTAATGACTTGTATTTTCCTTTAAGCAGGACAGAAAACTCTGTGGTGTATCACTGGACTAAGTAATGTCTTTTGGAAGGAAATGAAGATTTATCTACTACATACAAAATGGAGAGGGTCTAGTGGGAAGTTGAGGACACCCAGTTGGGTCATCGCACTTGAGAATGGAGAATGGGGTATGTAGTGAAGTGAGCATGCTTGCATCTGCCTCCCCCACCCCTCTCACCTCACTATTCTCATTCTGTCTCTAGTTCTTCATCTTTCCTTTTGATTTGTTTCTGTTGGTTTTCTCTCCCTTGTCTCTCGGAGCTGAAAGGCTAAGAGCCAGCTCTACAGCTTCTCCAGAAGGGATTGGATTCTCTTCTAATTCTTGAGTCCTTAGAACTCAAGGGATCTTAGAGTAAGGGACTTGAGGCTGGTTCACTGCAGGACATAATGAGAATTCACTTCTTGGACTCACACCGAAGACTTGAAAGCTTGAGTGAGTAAATGTGAAGGGTAGGTGGAGATGAGGTGCTCTGTAGATCCACCCCCTGCTGTGGTCTGCTTCTGGTTGAGGGTTTTTAGCTAGATGCATTAAGGCTCTTTGAGATGCCTGTTTCATCGGGTTCCCTTCACTGTGTTTGAGAAGAAGGTCACCATTTTAGGAAATAAGTCTCTGGGAAATCTCTACACCAATCAGTTGTAGAGTTCTTTCAGAAAACAGTATCTTCTGTCCTGATTGGAAATCCAGATTGGAATCTTTCCCGTCTTTTCCTCTCCCCACTGCCGACTTTTAGTTGCAACAAAAAGCAAATGATACCCTCTGCTTTCACCCACACTTCTACACCTCTCTCTCTCTCCCCCCCTTCTCCCTCTCCCTTTCCCTCTCTCCCTCTCTCCCTCTCTCCCTCTCTCCCTCTCCTCCTCTCCGTCTCCCTCTTTCCCTCTCTCCCTCCTTCCCTCTGTCCCTCTCTCCCTCTGTCCCTCTCTCTCTCTCTCCCTCTCCCTCTCTCCCTCTCCCCCTCTCTGTTTTCACAAGTCTGGTATAGAATTAAGTAGCCCAGGCTTGCTCTTTCTCAGACTCCTAAATGCTAGGCTTATAGATCTAGTGTCAGAGTTGTCCGCTCTCCTGCATTGTCTCAGTTACTAAACCATCCTGATCAACTGACTCTTCTGAGCACTTCCCCGAATGTCAGAGTTTTGCCCGAAGTATCTATAGACTGCAACTTCCGTCAGCCTGCACAAGCCTCTGCATCTTCTTCTGCATTCTATACCAAGACAACCCAAACTGTTGCACAAAATGTCAACTCACAAAGACAAACAAAGAACGACCAATAGTCTTGGTGAGCTTCAAAACCCTAGAGTCACAGACTACTGATTTCTAAAATCTAATTGATCCTGATTCTTGATCTCAAAAAACTCAATTTCCCTTGGATGTACATTAGGAATAAGACAAACGTAATACACTGATACTTTATTCGTGCCTTTGCTTTCACAAACCCATGTTTAACTTAGTCAGTGTGTCAGCATCCACCTCCATGTACAATAAAGGCAAATCTTTCTCATGGTACCACAAATGAAGTCACAAATGAATGGGACATTAACAAACAAGAACATTGCAGTGATTGTAATATAATGAGATTCTATTTCTCTCTCCAAATGTTTGCTTTATTACCCAGCTCATTGAGAGGTGATTTTGATGTGTTTGGCTACATAGACCTTCATTTTATATGGGCAAAAATGAAAATATTCAAGACCCCAAATGACAGACAAATGGACAATGTAATTCTCTCAAGCCGGTCCTGGCTGTGCTGGTGCAGTGTTCACAGGCACTGCGGGCAGGGACCGAAGTGTCAGAGCTCTAAAAACATTGCCCAGATGCCAAGGTAGCAAGTTAGCTCACCACAGTTCTGATGCCTGTATGCTAAGGTGGCAAGTTAACTTGCCACAGTTCTGTCGACTCTGGCAGAAGTGAGATTTCTGAGTCAAGGACAAAGAACTTTCTAAGACACAGTGGAATGGGCAGCGTAAGCTTCAGGTTTCTGTTGACAGAGATCACTCTTCTTGGTGAAAGGGAAGCTGAGGTGGGCGGTGGGGGGAGATCTGGGAGGCTACTGGCAGCCACCAGAGATAATATATCTTTTCTAAAGACATGGGTCCTCTAGCTAGGCCCACTTCCCACAATAGTGCCACCAACTGGAGACCATGCATTCAAAACACAACCCTGTGGGTCCCATGTCAGATTCGAGCTATAGCAGACTCTTACTTTGTTGAAGTCTTAAAGCAAATGCTGAGTGTGCATAGGCCCATACACTAAGGAATCCTCCCTTTACAAATTGTGATTCTTTTATAACGCCCTGCTAGCAAACCAACTCTGACTCTGTTCTCGGAAAGACAGACTATCGGTATCACAAATCTGCTCCTTGCTCCATAATGGAATATTATCCCTATCTTCCAAACGATTCTCTGAAACAATTTTAGGTAAGTTAATTCACACAAAAGGCTGCCAGTGTCTGTACCAACGAGACATTGCAGAGATCTCTGTGGACAGTCATCCCCCAACAAGGAAGGTCTGTCCAGTTTACATATCCATCTCTCTTAATCACCAAGCCCTGCCTGTGAAGCTAGGAACATCTAGAAGGAAGAGATAATTTGGGTCTTGATGCCCAGGTGCAACCTGGAACCCTGCACCTACCAAGCAGTTTTCTAATAAATGAGAAATTCGTCGGAGTCACACAGCAAAATCAACTTTATGATCTGTGTACAGATGCAAAACATATCTCATGAGGGAAAGATTAACTTTAACGTTCACATATCATTATATTCACGAATAAGCTGATTCTTAATAGATAGGAGAGTCCATAGGTGCTAAAAGCTCTAGATGAAAATTTTCACTAAAATTTGCTTAAAAGGTATTTTACAGTTACATCTAAGAATAGGGAGTTTTGCCAGGTGAAGTGTCTAATTAGTATGCCGTGAAAGTCGCTGAAATAGTTCATTGGCCTAAGTCTCTTCTCAGTATTTATGGGATCCTCTTAACAGTAGGTAGTTAAATTGAGTAACTTTTATATGGCTTGGGGAAACGACTCAAAGTGATTACTTTGAAAAAGAAGTCTGAACCCTTCACCATCCGGCCCTCAGATTTGGCCCTTGGCTCCTAGTCAGCCCTGAACATCTCAGATTTAGTTAGTTCTTGTAGTGACCGTCTTAAGGATGGATGGATGGTGATTGTCACATATTTGTCTATATATCTTAACTACACACATACAAGAACAAAAGTCATTTGACCAGTCCTCACAGAGTCTTCCAAGATAATAAAGTGAGCTAAGTTATAGGAGACTCTGAAACAGAAATTGAAAATGACTTCGCGTCACTGTCCAAGGGTAAAAGCCTAGGTTATTGAAGTCTATCAATGGATGTCCAAGACAATTGATTATTGTAGTTCTCAAGATGGCCCTGAATACAAGACAGGAGTAAAGAAGGACCAACATTATTGGTATCGGGATCGGCTCTGAACCCGGTGATATCACATCTAAGTGACCCCACATCGTTGCCAAGGCAACCACCACACATTCCCAGAATCCACTTGGCTCATCTCCTACCTTTACCTGTGAGAGGCTACATCACTATCCATATAAATAGACAGAGCCCTCTGACTTCTCTCTCTTCCCCCCCACTTCTTGTCACCACCTTTGATCTTATCTCCTAAGTAAACCTCATGTGGAACTGTGTTGGCCTGGCGTGGTCTGTCAAGAGCCACGTGTCGAACAACAAACACCAGCACAGTTTCATAATGTGTTTACCAGGCTGGCATGAAATACCAGTGAATCACCCAAGCTGACATTGGGCAAGACACATTTTAGAATACCCCCATTGTAGACCGGTGGTCAAGGTCCCCAACTGTGTCTGCCTGTGTGTGCTGTGGGTTGTTACACATCTGTCTGTAGTCATGCTCACATCATGGATCCACAAAATTGCTTCTAGGTACTAAATGAATAACCTCCCTGAGAGATCTTTCTTTAGGACTATGTGAATGGCAGCTGCATTCATTTCCAGTGGACACACATGATCTGAGGAGGGTTCCGTCTGGCTGGTGGGATAAGAAGGAATCTGATAACTAACATCAAATGCAGCGGTAGCCATGAGATTACCTGAGAATTAGCTTTTATGCTTGAGTTCTGCTCTTCTCAGGTTGCATAAGGAACTGGCTTCCAAAGCTGCAACAGTATTATTTTTCACTAACAAGCAAATCTGTGCTTCTAACAGGTAAGTCACCAAGTCAAGCACAGACCTGGGGGACTTCTTTTTAACTAGTGACTTTCATTGTTTCTCACTGACATAGAATCCTTGGGGACAAATGGATGAGGAGAGTCCAAGATTTTATAGCGCTAAATGCAAGCATTTGTTCTATTTTTATTATATAAGTCGAAAATGTTATGTGGATCTGGAAAATGATTGCTGCCATTTCTTAAACACATTGGCAGGGAAACAGTATTTGGTGGGTTAGAAATGAGTTATCTGAACCATCTTTAGAAAATTCTCTAATTTTTGGTATTTCAGAGTCTGTAAACTTTTCCTAGGTGCTTGACAAAGTACTTAGCACAGAGTGGGATTAACAAAGTCCTTAGCACACAGACTGGGATTAACAAAGTACTTACCACATAGAGTGGGAGTAACAAAGTACTTAGCACATAGAATGGGATTAACAAAGTACTTACCACATAGAGTAGGATTAACAAAGTACTTACTACATAGAGTGAGATTAACAAAGTACTTAGCACACAGAGTGGGATTAACAAAATACTTAGCACATAGAGTGGGATTAACAAAGTACTTAGCACACAGACTGGGATTAACAAAGTACTTAGCACACAGACTGGGATTAACAAAGTACTTAGCACACAGACTGGGATTAACGAAATACTTAGCACACAGACTGGGATTAACAAAGTACTTAGCACATAGAGTGGGAGTAACAAAGTACTTACCACACAGACTGAGATTAACAAAGTACTTAGCACACAGAGTGGGAGTAACAAAGTACTTAGCACACAGAGTGGGAGTAACAAAGTACTTAACAAATAGAGTGAGATTAACAAAGTATTTAGCACACAGAGTGGGATTAACAAAGTAGCACATGGTGTGTGGCTAAATAATGTTGAACAGAAGGAAGAACAGAGACACATAGGAAACAACTAAAGGAAGAAGGAAAGGAGGGAGAAAAAAGGAAGGGAAACAAAAAAGAGAAAGGAAGAGAGGGAGGGAGGAGAAAAGGAAGGGAGAAAGGGAGGAAAGAAGGGAGAAAGGTAGGAGAGAAGGGAAGAAAGAAGAAAGGAAAGGAAGAAGAAAGAAAGGACGGGAAGAAGGGAGGAAGGAAGAAGGAAAGAAGGAGTGGGAGGGGCGGAAGAAAAGGATACTAAGATGGTAAAAGAAAATTTGTATCATATAAAACAATAAAACAGTTCCAACTTGCATGTATTGATCTTGGCAGTTGAAAGTCAATATGAAATGCCCTGGTAACACAACTGTGCCCATTGGAGAGTCTCCTGTTCATGTGGAATCAAAGCAAGATGTTCAGACGTGGTCCTCCGAGTCAGTCAGTTTACATATCTCCATCTAAGATGTGGTGAGTGTTTCTTGTACCTTCCTCATCCCTGACTGCCAACCAAGTCCTTCCTCTCCCCCTTTTCCTCACGCTCTCATTTTCTATCTATTCACCCCTCCCCCACTGAGCCCCCCTCACCCAATGATTAAAGCTCCGTCCCTTCCTAAGACTCACCCCATACTGTGAGGTTTTGTTAGAGTTAGAATACCCATTGGGTCCATAGTTTAGAAGTCAAAATATTTTAAAGGGGTCTACAGAAATCTATATGAAGTTTGCACCAGAATGATCTTATTTCAAGACGGCAGCATTAGATTGGCCAAGTCCCAGGATCAGGCATGTGCGCATGCGGCATGGAATGGCTTTTGCTGCCTGGTGGTTTGTGTTTCCATCGCTAATATCAAACAAAGAGAACTAACTTGGTCTCGCACTGCAGTTTGATTGAAGCCCTGACATGTTTGGCTAGCTTCCTCTTGGTTTATAGGAGTCCTAGGTTGCTGTTGATTTTATCAGACTCAGTGCTCGCTCACAGAGCTATCATCCACTTTGGTAGACGTGAACAACCGAGGGTAGTCTTTGTTTGTTGTGGTTTTTATAATTACGTATGTGCGTGCACTGTCGCTGTCTTCAGACACACAGAAGAGGGCATCGGATCCCATTGCAGATGGTTGTGAGCCACCATGTGGTTGCTGGCAATTGAACTCAGGACCTCTGGAAGAGCAGTCAGTACCCTTAACCTCTGAGCCATCTCTCCAGCCCGAGTAGAAATTTCTTAATGTAGCATTTCCTCTTATGAGCTCTTTCTTACTTTACATAAATGCCCCTTTATCTAAAGCCTTGGAGAAACAAAAGCATTGGCTTCACTGTGGAGGATCTCTAAGATGATCCCTCTCCCTCCCCATCTCTCAACCTCTCTCTCTTCTCAGCCCATTTGTCAACCCTGTAATTGTATCCAGTCAGCCATCATTCCCAGATTCCCTAATCTTTCTTTCACCACTCACTGTGGCATCAGCCTCTGCTCTGCTAATCTCCCCTGATGCTTAACGGCAGGTCCTGCCCTTCATCTTTTCAGGATCTTTGATTTGCCGCTATTCCACTTCTGAGAGGCTTAGGCCCAGTACCATCAGATGTCCCCTTACCCTACCTACTTCAGCCCCCAGATGTCAGGACTTATTTTTCTTAAACCCTTCTGATGCCTTTGTGGACTGTTAGACCGTTGTCTTTTCTTTTCCCGGTCTCTTCGTCTTTAAACTTCAATTTTATTTCCAGTGTACCTCTTATTTACTCCATAAATTGCTTTGACTGTCTATTTTCTGCTGGATCTTGCTTATAAAATTTTCGTGCAAGCTATATCAACAGTGAAGTCCCAGGAATCGTTTTAATGTATCTGTGCACAGGGTAGAGGTTACCAGAGGAAAACTCTTCTTGTATCTACAGTAGGTATTGCAACCCAAGGAGAGACACTGCAGTCTATCTCCTCGCCACGGAAAGAATGGGAAACTGGAGGCGCGAAGCAGGAGAGAGGAATTTTGCCTAAAAAGACAGAGAAACCCACAGAGTTTCAGAATCCTTGTCACCCAACACTATCATGTAACCCCGATTTAAAGTCAAACAAGAAAACGAGTCCAAATACTACTACAACTAAATATTAACACAACGACAACAGCCTCAGGCTATTATCAAATTGAATGTTATAAGTTACCTAGACCATAGTTTGGTTGCTGTGTAAATTCTAGTCATCCTAGCCTTTTGAGCAGAGTAGGTATTTATTTATTTATTTATTTATTTATTTATTTATTTTTTAAATAGCAGGAAGGAAAACAGCAGAATAATGAAAAACACAAGGAGGAAGATCAGAAACCTCGTCATGTGCTTTTGGGGACATCTTTTCCTGGCTAGGCGGCTAAGCTAATGGCGTTTGCAATTCAAGAGGAGGGTTTATTTAGCACAGATTTCCCCACCCCCCTCCCTCCACATAACGCCAAGGCTGAAATTAAAAAAAAAATGAAGCAGAAACCAGCTCCAGAAGAAGGACAATTTGAGGTGTGTGAAGAAAACAGTTTGTACTTCTGCCGAGTTCAGAAAAGATTCATTTAGAGGGTGGCTGTGAAATGAGGTAGCGAGCCAATAACTTAGTGAAATTGCTGGCTGGAGGGCAGAGCATGCTCCGAGCAGTGCTTGCCCTTCGCACTGCGCATGCGCAGTCTGGGCCGCGGGCAGTGTCTTGTGCAGTGCTGCGCTGCCACCTACAGGAGCTGTGGCCGCCGAACCCGCGTCCTGGGTCAGGCCCGCCACCCTCTAACAACTTGCTGTGTGTGCTTTCTTACTGGAAGACTGTAGTTAATTTTTCATCAGGAGTAATTACTGTGTGAAAGTCCAGGTCACCGTTTAATTAACTCCAACGATAAATGAACTGGATAACCTTAAGGGCTTCGTTTCCTTGCTGCAGGAAATTTGCTTTTAACTCTGCCCCCACCCCAAAGTTCCTTTAAAAAATGAATTAATAAATACCCAAATCATTAAATCGTGCACTATACTGTGCTTTGCTTTCAATGCACAATTATACAAAAGAGAACGCTTGTCTGGGAGCAGAAAGTTTTCCTTAACTTTAGTTTCTAAAACTGTTTCCAAATAGTTAATTTTCTTCAAAGGACACGCAGCGCTGCATAAATAGAATTCCCTTAACCTAAAGCACGCGTGTGTACCTCGCGGTTGAAATATGATTAGAGGTTCCTATCTCCACAGAAAAGGTTATTACAAGGTATTTTGCATAGAGATGGTTCCCAAGTGATGTCTTTATTCACCAGGTGATGTCCCCCAAGCAGGGAACATTTAGAGAAGATGATCTTAGAAACATATTCTCCATGTATTTTCATACTGTTTCTCCCTTAGAAGTAGCAGGATACAGTCTTCGGGTGGGGCCAAAGATATCCAGCGAGTCCGAGAAGCTCAGGATCGAGCCATTTGGTAACCCCCATGCTGCTTGGGTGGCTGTCTCAGCCCTGATGGCAAACCTGCACATGGGGTTTAATAGATCAGAAACAACAGTACACGAAACTGTTTCCCATCTTCTCCTCTTCTTTCTCTCTGCACAAAAAAAAAAAAAAATCCTTCAAAGACAATGATTCCAAAACAATCCAAAGTATTCAGAGGGCACAGAAAAGTCGAGCTTGCTTTTCTGGGCTTTCCAGTCCATCAACTGCAGCAGTAATGCTGACTTATTGAAAATTATATGAAAATCGGAGAGATAATTAGAGCTCGTTTCTACTCGGAGCAACAGCCTGAAATTCCCATTGAATTTACACAAATGAGAGAAAAATTCAGATTTGGTGTTATCTCATTCTGGAAAGCCTTGCTCATACACAGGGGATCTGTCTTCTCAGCTGGGAACGAGAGGCCAGGGCAATGTTCTGTGGGTTTGTTGCTGGTGTTTTCTGCCAGGAATTTTTTCCCCTCTCCCCTTTGTTTCATCTTTCTCATTTCTTAATTTATTTCTCCCTTTTCTACTGTGTGCTTCCATGAAAGGAACCCTAAATCCTCTTTAGGATGAAGTGCGAATAAAAATAAATAGGTATATAAATTTTGCTCTTGTGTTTTATGATCCTTCTTTATACTTTTTATTCTTAATCTCTCTCTGGAATCCTGCAGGCTTATCTATAGAGGACTAAACCAAGCCCATCAATATGAGTGACTGGCACCGTGTGCTCTGGGGTGAAGCTGCCTTGCTTGGGAGACTATTCACACCTACCCGTCACCGGCTTAGCATGGCCTCTACACGGGTCCCTTCAGCAAGGCCTCCAGAGCAGTTTCTTCAAGTGTGCTGCCTTCCCCAGATACTCTAACCAGTGAACGCAGAAATCCATCAATCAAAACTTAATTTGCTCTGTCAAGGGTCTAGAGACCAGAAGTCAAAATGGAAACAAATACAATCCCAGGGCCATAATGACAAAAGTGTACAGTAAAGGGTCCTTCCTCAACTCTTCAGGCTTCTGCCAGCAACCCTCGACTCCTAATTCCTAAACAGGCATCCATATCAATCTGTCTCCACCCTCTGTGTGGCTGACTGCGCCCCCCCGACCCCATATGTCTCCCAAGTCCAAATTTCCATCTTCATCATTGGATTAGGGCCCAACACAACCCATTGTGGCCTTGTCTTAAACATGGTCACATCTACACAGATGGTAAGGGTCACATTTGAGGTATGACATAGGCATGGATTCCAGGAGTACAGAACCCACCTCAGAGACATGTTGTGACGGGCACACAGGACTCACAGCGCCATCTAGAGGTCGTGGGTTTAATGGCAGTTCTTACTAAAATGAGCTGAAGAGATAAATGGCTTGCTGATTGAGGCAGTGATTCTGTGCCCAGGATCCACATTGGATGGCTCATAACTGCTAGTAACTACAGCTTCAGGGGATTATAGGGCCTTCTTCTGACCTGTGCACGTGCACACACAACACACACACACGTCCTCGAACACACGTGCGCACACATAAACCCAATACATTTTTTTTTTGCAAAGTATGCTTTCATTTCTTAATTCAAATTGACCCTTTTTTTTGGGCTTGTTTGTATTTGTTTTCATGTATTTCATTTTAGTGAATACTTTCTGGTGTATTTTGGATATTCCTGACCTTTCTTCTCTTTTCAAAAAGTTTTTTTTTGTTGTTGTGTTTTAAATCAGGATAATATGCATATGAACAAGTGAGCAGACCTACTGCCAAAGAGGAGGCTCTTCACTAACCAGCTGACATTTGTGAAGGAACACTGGTAGGTTCCCCTCATCCAGCACATGGCAGTGTCTATGCATTCTCCATGAGCCATTTCAGAGCACACAGATGACATGTGTGCAGGTACATGTTATTAGAGTGTCTAGGGTGCACATGCCATTCAGAGGACATCTGTAAACACAATCTCTCTCTCCCACACACTCGTTTTCTGAACTGGGAACACATGTGTCAGGAAAGAAGCCAATCATTGTTTTGTAAGAGCTAAATTTAGAAGCAAGAGTTTGACTTTGCCATCTGTACCGCAGTGTGAGAGTTGCTTAAAGAGAATCAAAGTTCTTGTGATCGGTGCCTGTATCAGGAAGGAACAGGATAATACTGACATGTAGAACTGATAGGTTGGACTTCCCTTAAGAATTGTCCTTCTTGGACTGGAGAGATGGCCCAGTGGTTAAGAGCACTGATTGCTCTTCCAGAGGTCCTGAGTTCAATTCCCAACAACCCCATGGTGGCTCACAACTATCTGTAATGGGATCTGATGCCCTCTTCTGAAGACAGCTACGGTGTACACATATACATAAAAAGAAAACAATTCGAGGGGAAAGAAAAAGAGAGAATGGTCTTTCTTTATTGGAGAGATGTTGCACAGTCTGTAGCCAGGAGAAAAGCTCCTTCAGTTGGGAAGTACAGACTTGTAAATAAAACACATTGAGCCCATCCCTTGGCACAAGCTAATGAGAGCAGAGCTACACTGGAATTCTTACTGTGAAGTAATGCAAACACCTGCCTCTGGTCCTTGTGTCTGTCTGGGTTCCATGAACACTGGTAGATCCAGGCATATAGAGTATGTTAGGTGGGCGAGAAGTCAGGAAGCTGGCGAGTAAACAGTTCAATAAGTTTCTTATAACAGTGCAACTAGATGCTAGATTCCCAAAGACCAGTCACTGTGAATGCCTTCTCATTCCACAATTCACCTGATTTTTTAATTTAAAACTTGACCTTATTTGTCCAGAAAGAGAAAAGCAGGCTTAAGTTTACACTTGCTGCATACAGCAGCAAAGCTGGGCAACGCCTCTGGCTTTCACTTGACAGCTGCAAGCCCCAGCCTCCTTTGTGGCATCAGAGCTGAGTTAGGAAAGCAACAAGCAAAAGCTGGAGAGTGGAGGGTGGGATAGGACCCTGCGCTTTCCTCTGCTGTCAGGTATGAGAGTCATGGATGATGTGGAATGACCCTATCACAAATGACATAAGGAAATGCTAAGCAGAAAGAACATCCCAACTGTAGAGAACTCTCTTCCGGCACACTCTTCTTTCAAAGTCTGTACAATATGATCCTCTCCTTGAATGGAACGAGAGTAAAGTTAAGGTGTGTTTCCAGGTCTTCATAAAGAACCTGTGAACTTTCCACCACTTACTCATGGCCCTAGAAGGGACAGGAACTGCTCCTGAGCTAGAGGGGGGACTTCAGTGTCTTGGGGCCTGGGAGGCATGAACACATGAATGATTGATTCCTCCAGAGATTTCCCCCTAGATTTTGTTTTGTTTATCATAAAGAAAACTGTCCCTGGAACCTGTAGCCAAGAGAACCCCCAGGAAAGAAATATGAAAGACTATGTCCTGATCCCCATTCTTACAAACACTAACACTAAGCATGCCTTTTGAGAGTTATGATGGGGGCCAGCCACACCTGCACAGCTCCCTTCTGTGACAAGAGGACTTGTTCTGCTGCTCTCATAACCAGAGAAACATCACAGAAAACCTGACTGTGAATAAGCACCCAGGTGGGGATAGTGAACAAGGAATCTTCTGGAAAATAGAATGTGTGGGCTTTGCTTCTGGGCATGCGGCAGACAGTAGAACTGCTCATTGAAGAATTAAATGCATTTCTGCAATGGGTCTTTATAAATGTATTTGCAGTTCTATGAAAGACAGGAACTGAGGGCAGAGGCTTGGGTTCCATCAAAAGCTCAAATGTCTCCGTAAGGAAAACAAATGCTCTATGTTTAAAGTCTTTACATTTCCTGGGTGCAGAATGGCCTAGGAGGATACTAACGGTTCATGAAAGAGAGAGAAAGGGAAGACTCGAGAGACCGCCTTAGATAACCCGTGGATGGATAGATGGATTGACAACTCCAGTTTTATTCTTAGATTCTTGATGGCAACAGCCCCGGCTCTACAAACCTTATACAATGATCCACACACAGTAGGACTCTAATGGGGGTGTTTGTTAAATGAACAGATGAGGTATAACAAGTTTAGGCTTAATTGTACAATAGCGGGCACCAAGGAATCAGGTCATTGCTTCTTAGAATCATTTGAAGAATGTTCTAACAACGTGATGACCTAGCACGAACCAGTTAAATCTTCCATAGGGTTAAGATGTAGGTATAACTCTTTTCAAAAGTTTTCAAGTGATTCTGAGTGTAGACCGCAGTGAGAAATAGTAAATTGAGTGGTATATCTGGGTCCCTTCTGAGACCAAGCACCTCCTGTCCCTCCTAGAGGCACGGGTGGTGGAGAGCTCAGATTCTTTGTGAAAAACAGTTAGAACTGGAAATGATTCTTACTTTACTCTTGTTCCTTGCAGGGAGAGGAGCACAGTGCTTAGGCTTTGGAAGGAGAGTGTTGGATGGCGGTCCCCTCTCTGTAGTTACCACCTACTTTCTACTTAGCATGTGTATGGTCTCTAAAACAGACTCAGACTCTAATGAGACGTCGACATCAAATTAACTAAAAATTCTTTGATGCAGTCAGATCCACTGCATAAAATTTGTGGGGTTCAGAGAGGTAGAAATCGCAGGGTTTGTTCAAAAGAACTGATTAAAAGTTTCAAGATAGCAACAGCAGAGAGCTGGACTGTGTGTTTTAAGTCAAGAGCTTTGCATGGTACTGACGCCACACCTACAACAGTGGCCCTGTCTGTAGTACCCACTGCCAGGCAATAGCTCCCCTATAATCCTTTGGCCAGGGAACCAAAGCTGCTTGTCCTTCAGCTGTCAGAGGATTGACTTGTAAATGTTCTCTTACTCTGTGAAAAGGATGCTGGTGGTCCTGCAGCCTTGTTTTTTATATCTAAGAAGGAATTTCTACTAATTGCCTCAAAGACAATAGAAAACAAACTAATCACCCAGGATTACGACAGAGTGATTCAGATTTCCCCATACCTCATCCTCTCTCCTTAGTGCAGAGACAGTGTTATCCTGTGGCTTTGTCCACTCCTCGAGCTTTCAACATTGTCTTTACTCTTTTCTCATGGTCCACCATAGTTGCCCTGAGCTGATTTTAGGGTCACATTCAACACAACACATTCTTATCTCCAAAATATCATAGTCAGAGCCACAGTTCATCAAAAACAATATTTTAAAAATCTGTATTTTTATGGAAACTGTAAGCAGAAATGAAATGGTGGGCTCACATTGTTAACTCAGTCAGCCTATAGACAACAGGAATGCCAATAAATACATCATTAAGCATCTCCACTCTTCCCTCAAAACGTATCTCCCCCAACAGCTACCTAATCTCACATGGCTTTCTTCCTTAAATCATTCTCCCAAAAACTTGTCACCAGATTTTCTCAATTGTCCTAAAAGACCCATCTCTCTCCTTGGTTTGAAAATAGAGTCTAGCAAAAATAAACGTGCTCTAACGAACTGAACCCTGACCACCTGCCGGGCTCCCAGTTTGTCTTGTGAGCTCCTCAGCACGACCCCCAACTATTTCTCAAAATAGCTTCCCGCCACCTAGAAAGACAGTGAAGTTTTTGGACAACTGTTGCCATGAGAACACTACTTAAGGTGAAGTAACCAGTTGAGGATCGGTGTTAATTCCTTCTTTCTTCTCACCTGTCCAGCTTTGGTCTGAACACAGGGAGTGAGAAGGGTTCACTCCATGACAATGTGAAGCCATTCTGTTCTCAGCAGCTCTATTGATTACAAGGTTCTGCTTCCTGTTGGCTCGGAATTGAATTGCCTACTCCTATCTGAGGCTTAGCGCCCCCTGCAGGACCCATTAGGAAAAGCGCCACTCTTTTTCCAAGATGGCGGCTTCATCTTTCATGGTTTCTCCCCAGGTCATTCTGGGTTCTTTCCATGACAGACTTAGCGAATTCTGGCCCGTGATGGCTGCCTTCTGCCAAATAGTCTCCAAATCCCCCTTATAGCAAACTTAATGCAATGCCCACAGTTGTTTTTTTTTGATGTTGTGTAGGCTGTCAACAATCCTGTTTCCTATTATCAGAAAAATACTGAATACTATGTATACTGTTTCCCCTATAATTCTCAAACACTATGGTCATAATTTTTAGTTAGAGGTACTGCAGCAAAACCAGCAGCAGTTTCTTTTCCTTCCTTTACAATTGCACAGATAGACGATCTGTTCTTAACACAGATCTTAATCGTCTTAATATACAATCTTTTTTTTTCCTTATTAAATTTAGAACGTTCACCTGTCAGTTGAAGGAAACACTCTGTCTTTCATTCAGCACATCTGAAAACACAGCAGTGGTTACTGTTATGCCTTGAGGGTGTTATTAAGCCCCCAAAGGCCATTTGAATGGAAGTATTGTAGTACTAATTTAATCATAACAGAGTGTTCCAATAACCAACCAAAGGGTGGGCGATACATAGAGTGTAGATTCGGTACCCAAGGGAACGAGTCACATCCCAGCAGGATACTATGGTAAGGTACCACATTACGTTTCACCCTAACACTTAGAAGGTATGGCATGACATTTCACCCCATCACAGAGAATGATATGCCATTTAAAACTTATTACTCCTTGAATTCTCCATTTCTGGATACCATTTGTTAGTTACTAAGACAGCAGATACAGGAAGAATACTGTAATTTTAATCCAAGTATCTTTATATTTCCTGAGTTATTTGGGCAGCCCTCTCAGGCATCCTTCTGGAATAACACGAAAATAGTAGAGAGAGAATGTTCATGTAGGCTAGAAGCTCCCACCATGTCACCTAGAGGAAAGTCACAACAACACACAACAACAATTCACAACAATGTATAACAACATACAACAATAAATAGATCCTGTTCCAGAGAAAGAAAGAGAAGTAGTTTTGGAAATTCATTGATAAAATGAAGGGATGTCTGAATAGTATATAATAAAGAAAAAAGGATGACACACTGATTAGAAGCAAACCAAACACAGCTTCAGCCACGGATCTCCCTGATTCAGGCGGAGGAAACAATAAAAATTGGGGAGGAACTGATGAAAAATTTAAGTCTTTGAAAATGTTATGTTTGACAAACTCCCAACCAAACTAATGAAAAGAGAGAGAGAAGGCCTTACTATCAGAGATGAAACAGGGGAGTTTAGTAGAGATCCCAATGAAATTCAAAGAATCATCAGGCAATACTTTGAAAACTTACATTGCAAAAAATTGGAAGATCGATAACATTGGGTAAATTTCTGTGCACCTATGACCCATCAATACTAAATCAAGAGAGATAAACAACTTATCAGATTCATGACATCACTGAGCCTGATGTAACAATAACAAATCTCTCAAAGAAAAGCCAAGGGCTGTGTGGATTTATTACTGAATTCTACTAAACATATGAAGAAAAGGTAATGTCAGAGGTCTTCAAACTCCTCCATAAAATAGAACAGAAAGACCACTAGCAGGTTCATTCCATGAAGCATGGGTTACCCTGACACCCAAACCAGAGAAAGACACAACAGTAAATGAAAACTATCAAAACATTTCTGCAGTGAACACAGGTGCAGAGATTCTTGGTAATGTCCTTGCTAGCTGAATTCAGCAATACATGAAGTTCATGTACCCTGAGTGCATTGGTTTCTTTCTAGAGGATATGCTCATTCAACTTAAATAAATATCAGTAGGACACAAATAGATTACAGGGTAGAAATCATTCAGTCAATCCAGTCAATGTATAAAGCCCTTTGATATTCAATAGCCCTTTAGTATAAAATCCCTGAAGAAACTGGGAATAGAAGATGTGTATAATAAAGGTTATACTTGAGCATAATAAAGGTGATATATTTCAAACCGACATCCAACAGTGTCCTAAACTGGAGAAAATGAAAACATTACTCTAAGAATTTGGGGCTGAGACAAGGACATCCACTCTCTCTGCTCTAAGTCTTAGATACAGCAACGACACAAAAGGAGGATACCAATAAAAATTGAAGAACCCAAAATATCTCCATTTGAAGATGATGTGGTTCTATAAAAGACCCTAAAAAAATGCACCACAAAACTCTCAGATCTGATTAACACTTTCTGCAAGTTGACAAGATCAAAATCCAGCATACCAAAGTCCTTAGCTTTTCTACATACCAATAACAATTTGTTAAGAGAGAAATCACAAAAACAACTCCAATTCACAATAACCTCATGAAATAAATAAACAAATGAATAAAACACCCAGGATGACAGGCCTCTAACACAAAAATTTTAACACAGTAAGGAAATTAAAGAAGATACTATAAAATGGAAAGATTTGCAATGCCCATGGATTAGCAGAATTAATATTCTGAAAACGGCTATACTATTGTCTTAGTGTTCTGTTGCTGTGAAAAGACACCATGACCATGGCAACTCTTAGGGAGGAAAGCATTGAATTGAGGGTGGCTGATCCTTTCAGAGACTTAGTCCGTTATCAGCATGGTGAGAAGCATGACTGTGCACAGTGGAATTGTTACTGGAGAAGGAGCTGAGAGTTCTACATCCAGATCCACAGGCAGGGAGGAGGAGGAGACACTGGGCCTGGCTTGGGCTTTTGAAACCCCAAAGCCCTTCTACAGTGAAACACTTACTCTAACAAGGTCACACCTACTAATCACTCACAAGTAGTGCCCCACCCTAATGACCAAACATTCAAATCTATGAGCCTATGGGAGTCTATAAAAACACCACAATTACCAGACACAATCTACAGAAGTAATGCAATTCCTGTCAAGACACCATAGACATTCTTTACAGAAGTAGTAAGAAAAACAATCCAAAGTACATATGGAAGCACAAAAGACCCTGGGTAGCCAAAGCAAACTGTCTTAGTCGGGATGTCTAGTGCTGCTACAGAACACCACGACTGAGAGCAAGCTGGGGAGGAAGGGTTCATTTAGCTTACACTTCCAGATCATAATCCCTCATTGGTGGAAGTCGGGACTGGAACTCAAGCAGAGCAGGAACCTGGAGCCAGGAGACGATGCAGAGGCCGTGGAGGGGTACTGCTTACTGCCTTGTTCCCCATGGCTTGCTCAGCCTGCTTTCTTATAGAACCTATGACCACAAGGTCAGGAATGGTACTGTCCACAACGGGCTGGACTCTCCCCAACTAATCACTAATTGAGAAAATGCCTTACAGCTGGATCGCATGGAGGCATTTCCTTAACTGAGGCTCCTTCCTCTCAGGTTGACGCAAAACCAGCTGGAACAACTGACCTCTTGTACAGTTGACACACAAACACATACCTATTAAGCCACAACCCTTCCTTTCTTATTCCTCCCCAAGATCTCACATTAAAACATAACTTCAAAAGTCCCACGGTCTTTACAAACTCAAGCACATTAAAATCCAAAACCTCTTCTAAAAGGTTCTAAGTCTTTCAGGGGTCATGTAAAAAAAAATTAAGTTAAATTCAACACTTTCTCAACTTCAGGAAGGAAAAACCAGGACACAGTCACAATGTGAACAAAGCAAAACCAAACTTCAGCAATATAAATAACTCAGTGTCCAATGTCAGGGATTGACTTACGATTCTCTGAACTCCTCCACAGGACTTGGGTCATTTCTCCAGCTCTGCCCTCTGCAGCACACACAGCTTAGCTTCTAGGTTCCAGCTGACTCCACTCCACTGCTGTTGCTGTTTTTGATGGTCATCCCACGGTACTGGCATCCCCCAAATTGCTGGGGTCCCTTGCTGCACCTGGGCACACTTTTACCAATAGCCTCTCATAGGCTCTTCCTGGTCCCATACCGAATCTTCTCTCCATGATCTCCTCAGTCCTGGGCTTTCAACTTCCACTGAGGCTGCACCTTCACCAATGGCCTCTCCTGGGCTCTCACGGTGCCAAGCATCAGCTGCTCTCCCTGCCTCCTTCATGCCTTCAAACTGGTATCACCTGGGTCACTCTTACACATTACCAAGTTCTTCTGCCAAGATGAGCTATAACCTCGGCCAGTTGTAGAACTCAGCTTCTCTGTGCTCTCAGGAAAACACCTGAGGTGAAGATTTCACCTCAGTGATGCTGGTTTCTTCTTAATCACTACTGATTTCTTAGCTCCAGCCAACCAGAATCAATTGTCCCAGTAACACAAAGGTTTCTCTTCATCGGTTCTGGTATCATGCTAATCACAGCTGATTGTTCTACAGACCAGAAACACAGAATCTTAAATCAAAATAGCAATAGCCCTGGTAAGAGTCTTTAGTCTTCCCGCTGAAATTTCACAAGCCAGGCCTCCATCTTCAGCACTGTTCAACCTTCTTACCTTCCAGGCTCCCACAGAACATCCCAATGTGATCGCAACACTCAGTGACTCTTCTGTTCCGAAGTTCCAAAGTCCTTCCACAATCCTCTCAAAAAAACATGGTCAGTCTGTCACAGCAATGTCCCACTACACTGGTACCAACTTGTTTCACAACTAAAAGGTTTATTTAGCTTACACTTCCAGATACAGTCCTTCACTGGAGGAAATCAGGACAGGAACTCAACAGGGAAAGAACCTGGAAGGGGAGCTGATAGACCCTGGAGAAGTGCTGCTTACTGCATTACTCCCTATGGCTTGCTCATACTGGTTTTTATAAAATCCAGAACCACCAACCCAGGGATGATACCACCCACAATAGGCTGGGCCTTCCCCCATCAATCACTAACTAAGAAATGCCTTACATCTGGAGGCATTTCCTCTATTGAGGCTTCTTGCTCTCTGATGACTCCTGCTTGTGTCAAGTTGATGCATATAACCAGCCAGCACACAACCCTAAGCAGATAGGGCAAAATGGAAGCATCACAAGTTACATTACACCTCAAATTACACTACAAATCTGAGCAACCAAAAACAGCTCAGAGGTGGCACAGCACAGACAAGTAAACCAAATGGAATAAAATAAAATATAAGGCTCAGAAATGAGCTCATATAGTCTCAGTCACTTAATTTTTGACAAAACTGTCCAAACATACATTGAAGGAAAAGCAGCCCCTTAGACAAGGGTACCTAAGAAAACTGGATCTCCATGATTGGAAGGATGGAACTACACTTATATCTTCTGTCCTTCAAACACAGTCACTCACTCACACGTGCATACACACACATACACACACACTCACACACTCACACACACACTCACAGACTCTCACACACACACACTCACACATACACACATACATACACACACATACACATACATACACACACACTCACAAACACATACACACACACACTTACACACTCACACACACACTCACAGACTCTCACACACACTCACACATACTCACACATATACATACACTCACACACACACATACACATACGTACACTCACACACATACACACACACACTCACAAACACATACACACATACTCACACACACAGGCACACATGCACACACCTCATTTCTAAGTGACCTAAGAGCTTAGTGGACCGTGGAAATGTTTGAGGGAAACAGCTAAAACACATCAAGATCTAGACACAGGCCAGGGACTTCTGAAAAGGGCCTGAGCAATCCAGTGAAGATCCCAAATTTGACAAATGGGATTTATGAAATTTATACTGTTCTGTATCACAAAAGAAACAATAGTGAAAAGACAGAAGGCAGAATGGAAAGTTACGAAGTACACACCAGATGAAGAAGTAATATCCATAAAATACATAAATAACTGCAACAATTAAACACCTAAAAATCAAACCATCCGGGCTGGAGAGATGGCTCAGTGGTTAAGAGCAGTGACTGCACTTCCAGAGGTCCTGAGTTCAAATCCCAGCAACCACATGGTGGCTCACAACCATCTGTAATGAGATCTGACGCCCTCTTCTGGTGTGTCTGAAGACAGCTACAGTGTATTCATATATAATAAATAAATAAATCTTTTAAAAAAAATCAAACCATCCAATCAACAGATGGACTGATAGTTTGAAGAGACAATTCTCAAAAGAAAAAAATACAAACAGCCAATAAATATCTCTTGACATGTTCAATGTCCTTAGCCACCAGGGGAAATTCAGATTAAAATTACTTAGAGAGTCTATCTCAGCCTATTCAGAATCTCTGTCCTGAAGAAAACAAATGATCATAAATACTGCAAAGGACGAGGGAAAAAGAAACCCTGATACACCGCTGGCAGGGACATAAACTGGTGTAGCCACTGTTGGAGTCAGTACAGCTGTCTCTCAGACAACTACAATTAGAACTGCCCTATGACTCCGAAACAGCATACTCAAGACAATATACTCAATACTCAATACAACAAAGAAACTCCAGCACAATACTCAATGCTGGACTGTTCATGACAGCCAGGAAGTACAGTCAGCGTAGTCATTCATCAGCAGATGAGTAGGTTAAAAGAAATTACAAAGTTATTTACAAACTTTATTATAAAAAAAAAACCTTGCAAATAAAGAAAAAAACATCACACACCAAAATCAATCAGATGCAAAGTTTATATAACTCAATACAGCTAGAATTGACACTTGGAATGGAAGCGTTACAGCAGAGTTTTCTGCAGTCACAAAAAATGATCTGCCGATTTCAGAGAAGTGGATAGAAGCAGAAACCGTGGCTAAGGGAAACAAGCCTTACTCAGAGACAATACCACACTTTTTTTTCCCATATATACTGAGCCTGGATTTAAGATGTGTGTGTGTGTGTGTGTGTGTGTGTGTGTGTGTGTGTGTGTGTGTCAGACAGACAGACAGACAGAAATAGATGGACAGAAATAGACAGACAGAAATAGACAGACAGAAACAGACAGGCAGACAGAGAAACAAAGACAGACAGACAGACAGACAGACAGACAGACAGACAGACAAACATAAAACTTGAAAGAGAGGAGAAGAGACCTTGAGGCCAGTGGTGAAATGTGTCACCTGAAAGCAGAAAGTGGGACAAGAAGAGGACTAGATAGGAAGGGGCAATGAAGAAGGGCATTGGGCGAAGGGAATGAATTAGAAAAGTATGATGTACATACATAATAAAAACCTTACTTGCTACGTGTGGTGCTTTGGATATGCTCGGCCCAGGGAGTGGCACTATTAGGAGTTGTGGCCTTGTTGGAGGAAGTGTATCACTGCGGGGTAGACTACTGTGGGAGCCAGTCTTCTCCTGTCTGCCTTCAGATGAAGATGTAGAACTCTCGGCTCCTCCTGCACCATGCCTGCCTCCATATTGTCATGCTCCCCTTGATGATAATGGACTGAACCTCTGAACCTGCAAGCCAGCCCCCATTAAATGCTGTCCTTATCAGAGTTGCCTTAATCATGGTGTCTGTTCACAGCAGTAAAACCCTAAGACAGTATGCTAGCTTAATAAATATTAAAAGGAAAAAATACTAGAAGAAAAATAATTATGCCCGAGGTTACTGCAGTCACTAACCATGCTTAAGCAGGCCCCCAAAATTTTCAGCAGCCAAGGATGAAATAGAGGGACTTTGAGCAAGGCACAAGTAGCATTAGCTGAAACAGCAGGGCCCTAGGTGACAGATTCCTTATTTTAACTGAAATGGAGAGAGTGAACATTACACTCCAAAGCAGCCTGCCTGTTCCCGTGCCTCCAGCAATTCAAAATGGGAACAGCTGCTACGCTCCGGGTGCTTGCTGACACGGTCCCCTACTCAAGCATCTTAGATTCTAGCAACGTCACTGAACAGATAGGTGTTAGAATTAGGATCAAAGCTAGGAAGGGAAAAAAGTATATTTTTACATCGAGATAAATGGAAGGGGCTACCATGCATGTGAATGATCAGGACTTCTGGGAAGACAGAAAGAGAAAGGACAGGCCGAACAAGAGCGTCTGGGAAGAGTCACTGCAGCAAAGGCATTGAGCATGCTTGGGAGCTGGGGATGTATTTATCAAGGAAGGAAACTTCTGTGCTTGACGGAGATGAAAGGTTGGCAGTGTGACTACAGTCCAGTGAGCCAGAGAGAGGAAGTCCAGAGTACAATAAGAAGATAATAAGATGGGAAGATGGCCAGGGACCAGATCCCAAGTGCCCCAGATTCTAAAACTGGGTATTATGGACTACCTGCTACAAAGATGGATAGATAGATAGATAGATAGATAGATAGATAGATAGATAGATAGATAGATAGAGATCGATGATAGAGAGATGATAGATGGATAGATAGTTAGATAGATAGATAGATAGATAGATAGATAGATAGATAGATGATAGAGAGATGATAGATAGATAGATAGATAGATAGATAGATGATAGATAGACAGACAGATGGACAGATGGAGACAGACCGACAGACAGACAGTTAGATTTAAAGATCTTTAATCAAGAGAATGGGATAATCTGAGTTAGATTTTGAAAAAAAAAAAAAAAACCTGCCTCCTTTGTGCATCATACATTGGAAGGCCTCTGTGTTTCAGCTGAGCCTGAGGGTGATTTGAACATATGTCTTAACAATGATAGAAGAGTAGACACACGTCAGAACAGTCTCCCTACAACTGAAATGCAACTAGACATCCAGAGAGACCTAGACCTACACCCAGAAGTTCCTAAAATATGATCTCCAGACAAACAATTTTGGCGATGCCTGGAAATTTCTTAGAAGATCAGGTCTTGGGATCCACTCCAGAGCGTGGAACTCTGAAATCCCATAATTCAGACTTTAACAAGTCACACACACACACACACACACATACACACACACGATTTCTGATGTATGCTTAAAGCTGGACAGCCATTGACCTTGAGAAATTACATAACTTGTGGCTTTCCAAACATCACAAATATGGAGAGCGTGCTGAGTCAGCCCTAGGACATTAAAATACTTTGACTGTCCAGTTATTAAAGCCTGGGTGAGTTTACGACAGACTGGAAATGTTAATGCTTTAAAATTAAATTCTCATAACTATATTCCAGGAACTTGCATGAAGACTTAGTCATTATGGTCAAAGGATCCTCTTCAGATCCTGTCAGGTCACTGACTTGTTGATACATGCCTCCTGATTGGTTTGCTTTTCTTTGTTTGATTTGTTGTTGGTAGCCTAGAACATTTTATATAAAGTAGTTGTATCCTTGTTACTAATATGTATTTGTGAATTTGTTTCATTATCATCATCATCACCATCATCATCATTATTTATTTTTATTTTTATTATTATTATTATTATTATTATTATCATGCTGGCCTCAAACTTCCTCTGCCTGAGAAGGTGGGTATGGGCCATCAAATGTGGTGCCAGTCTGTTTCTGATACCTGCTTGTGAATTTGTTCAGATATACAGGCTCTATGTCTTGATTCCATAAAGACTTTCTCACTTAATGTACCCCTTTGGTTAATTGTGAAGGTAAACATTTTTGGTTTCCTTCGGTGCGCTCTTATTTTAGAAACAGAGAGACGTTTGACTCATACTGCTCGACAGAATAGTTTCCACCTGATGCGTGGAAACCAGAAGTGGATGTTCCCCGAAGGATATGGTGGCACTTCCTTTGGTGAGACATGAATATTACCCTTGGATGTACCGGCTTCGGAGTCTTGTTGATGTCTTATTACATAAACCTGTTGAATGCTGGATGCTGTAGTGATTGGCATAGGTTATCAGTAATTACCTATTGGTAGCATTACTGAAAAAGTAACAATTTGGATTACAAGTTCAAAGTTTGGACGTTAAGTGGGGAAAGGTATTGTTCTACCTGGAAGCCAGGAGTCATAGTAAAATGATCCAGCTCCCAGAGTATGGAGATCACCATGTGGATGCGAACACAAACGCTACCCCAGTGAGAATTTCTGTCTTAGTTGCTGTAGTAAGCACTAGGTCCTAGACCGTTAGTTGTGCAGTCAGCCTTAAAAGTGAATGGCGTTTGGCCGTACACCACAACTCAGTTGAACCTTAGAAACATCGTGCTAGGCAAAACAAGCCAGTCGGAAGTCATAACTGTCCACACGAGAAACCTAGAGCTGGTGTGTTCAGAGAAATGGAAGTAGAACAGAGGTTACTTGTTGAGAGAGTTACCAGGAAATTGAGTTTGGCTTAATAAGTTCTGAATGTCTATGAGGAAAGACACAGTGTTCTAGAACTGGCAGTATCGGTGGTACACATCACTGTGTGATTAATTAATAATTGCACACTTCAAATCGTGGTAGACGTATGATATGTACGGTTTAACCCAATGAACATCATCTTAAAGACAATATGTCAAATATGGGTGAACACTGGTTTGCAAAATACTCACACAGGGCATTTCTAATAGGACTTAGGGACTGACTGCAAATGCTGTCGACATAACCATTGCATACTGGGACATCATGCTTGCCTTCCACACCAGCAGACAAGGTTGTGGTTAGATCACGAGACATCTGCACCTAAAGGGAAGGCTTGGGTACCGTGGGTTTATACAATGATCCCTCATCCCTGCAGATCCTAGGCTTCACCCCTTCCTCTTCAGCCACTCACACATACTGTATGTCAGCAACTAAGCATACATACATCATTGATCTGTCCTCATCTTCATCCATCAAGGACAAAAAAGATGTCTCGTGAATCTCTTTACTTTGTTCCTATTCAATAAGACATCAGTAAAAGGTAAAAGCTAAGCAGATTCTAATTTTGGTTTCCATGTTTCTGTAAACTGCTAGAGCTCACCAGGAGAACTTTATTCACAGTAAAAATCCTACCTAGTTTTCGCCTGTCGCTTCTCTAATGAATCAAAATCATAAAGGGGAAAGCAATTTGCAAATCGCCTCCTCTTGGCTGATTTACGCTTCTATAATGTGCGAGAAATTTTCCCTGAAGTCTCCGGCCTGCATACATGAGAAGACATTCAGAGAAAAGGATTGTGGCATGCCTCTAATCTCCTAAATCAACAAGGGGGGGGGGGGAATGAGGTAAAGGTCAAGGTTTTGAAGTTTTGCTTCTAAAACAGATCCCACACTGAGTAAAATACCATGAAATCGCCGGTCACGTGCCTTCCTCCTGAAGGCCACAGCCCGCGAGCATGAAGAAAGACCAAGCAGCTATCGATGGCTTCCTCAGATACCAGCGCGCCTGCATCGTATTCACGAGTCTGTGCTTTTCATCACAGCAGGAACTGACAGAGTTCTGTGACACTCCTAGGAAATGCCTTCAGACAGCCCCTCTATGAATTATGAATGTTCCACAGGCTCTCCTTAAGTAGAACAGCCTTGCTCTCGAACAAATGCAGGGCTGATTAGCGGGTGGAATTCCTTTGTCTCTGTGCAATGGAGTGCAATGCTGTGTGCAAACAGAGAGAATAAACTTGAATGTAGGTGAGTCGACTCCAGCGAATTGTAAATGATTATTTTTCTCTCACAAAATAACCACGTGCCTCGTAATGACATTTTGATCTGCACACGTGACGGTGGCCCATTAAGGTTTTATATCATCATAGGTGTCATTAAAAAAAATGTGTGATATTTGTTCTTTCTCCCCACTAGGGTTGATTGTATGAATTCCATAATTTTCATCCCAGAATGGGCTCCTTGCAATTGGGAATGGCCTGACAAATTACCCCTTTGAGTGCTGATACAAAACAGTCAATGTTCATTACTCATTCTCGTTTCTATAAAGTCACCAAAAACGCTGAACTAGCAAATATTAAACTATCACTTCTAGGGGAGACATGGGGTTAGAACCCTGTAAATGTTGCTTGTGTTTGTTTGTTTTGTTTTTTATCAACATTATTTTACATGTGTCTCTGTTTAAAGACAATTTATTCAATACGTATTGCTAACTCGTAAGTATTGGGTTCACTGCCTATACCACTATTCATGTCCAAATAAAATTTCCCTAGCACACATATTTTCTCTGTGAGTCACATCATAGACTGCTCTCTTGCAGTTAAGAGCAATAGGCAGCATATCCACACTGCATTTGGGATTAAACACATTAAACACACACACAAAAAAAAAACCCACTAACAAAGCACAGGTATGAAAATCCGAGAATGGAGTGAACCAGGCAAGTGGCTCCTGTTTACAGCATGAGACCTCAAGCAGGACGACAGACTGATCTCTTGTTTGCTGAAGACAGCATAATGCCACCTTGCCTGACCTCGCTTGAGGACAGTGCATCAGGTGATTCAAACTGTTGACTGTTCTGCACCTGTCCTCAACAACCACAAAAGCACAGAAAGACGTTGAGGTCACACATAAACTTCAGCAAGGAGTAATTCATACTATAGATCTTGCAAAGGTGAGGATGGCTTGTATACATACTTGTATACAAACTCACAAAAGATGAAACGCCATCTTTATTATGGGCAGACAGATATCTGAAGAACTGATTCAGAAATGATTCTGTTCTTGATGAGTCATCTGAGAACTATCGATAGAGGATTTTCCTATCAAATGAGTTTTTATTCAGCAGGAAATGGAAATGCGAGATTTTTCTCCAAAGGACAGAGAGAATAGAAGGCAAGTCTCTCCTTGAATTTTCTCCTACACTGTTCTGTGAATGTCTCCCATGTTGTGGTTTTGCTTATCCCTGTGTGTCTACATGTTCAGTTTCACTCTCTTCTCCAACTTCCATTGATGGGAGCACTAAGTCTGTCCCTCCCTAGCACTAGTCAGAGGATTTGACAGTAGACAATAAATACCTTATGAAAGAAAGGACTCAACCCTACACCCAGCCTACCTGTCTCTCCGTGTGTTGACTATCACTTACATTTCTGGATTTACTAACAAAGCTGTGTAGAGAGGTCCATGTCCAATGATTGCTGAGAATTCACCTGGCTCCTATGGTCACTGAGATCAGTGTGGGAGTTGAGGAGATCAACATGGTTTTCAGTCAGTCTCCTCTCCAGGACAGGCTCATAGTATGGGCTAGTGTGGGTGATGTGCACCAGCACCATCTATCTGATCAGATCGATGGGAAGCAACTTCCCTTCATATTGCATCCTAGAGACTCTTCCAGCAGGAAGAGACACTCTTGCAAGGAACCAAAGACCTCGATCCTGCACCCAGACCCGGGATTCTCTGACAACTCCTCATGGATTTCTTCTGAGCTCCTAATCTGTCAGTACTTTATGATTTCTTCTTCCACTATTTCTTCTTTTTCTTCTTCTCCTCCTCTTCTTCCTCTTCCTCTTCTTCCTTCATCTTCTTTCTTTTTTTCTTCTGTTTTTTCTTCCTCTTCCTCCTCCTCCTCCTTCTTCTTTGTACACTAAGGCTAGACTGGAGCTAACCAAGCATTTTATCATGCTCTGGAGAAACGGAAGAACACTTGACTAGGAATCTAAGCTAAGTGTACTGTCTCACTGTCTCTCCATGTCTCTGTGTGTGTCTCTCTGTCTCTCTCTTTGTCTCTCTGTCTCTATGTCTCTGTCTTTCATTCTGTGTATCTCTCTCTGTCTCTCTCTCTTTTGTCTCTCTGTCTCTTTGTCTTTCTGCCTCTCTACCTTTGTCTCTCTCTGTCTCTGACTGTTTCTTTGTCTCTCTGTGTCCTTGTCTCTCTGTCTCTCTCTGTGTCTCTGTCTGTCTCCACCTCTCTCTGTGTCTGCCGATCTATCTATCTATCTATCTATCTATCTATCTCTCTCTCTCTCTCTCTCTGTCTCTCACTGGAGTATGAGATTTCAAGAAGCTGGAACTCTGCCCTGATCTCTATGCTCCAAAGCTATAAGGCCCCACACTCTGTAGGTACCTGTTAACTACCCATAAAACAAGTGAACAGAGGTACAAATATAAGCATAGTAACCAAAAAGAAAAATTTAAAGATGAGATACAATTTAAACCAGAAAATAAAGGACAGAAACCAGAAGATAAAAACTTCGATAGAGTCTGAGATGAAATTGACCCTAACTGGAGTTTTAGAATCTTATAAATGAAGATTGCATTGTTTTTCCCATAACACAATTAAGAACATCTGAAAATTACTTACAGATGACAAGCTATGAAAGCACAGAGCTTGCGCTCATCTCTTTGTTTGCTTCCTTTCCATTGCTAAGGTGGCAGAGCTGAGTCACCTGTGAGTTCATTTGTGTGAAGAGAAATCACTTTAGTGCAGTGTCCCTGACAGCTTACTAGGTATTGATTCAGTCTTAATTTACAGAAAAGATAATAGCCCCTAGACAAATTATAGGCATTGCTTGTACCACAATTATATTTCTTGGTGATGTCTTCATGAAATAAACCAATACTTTTTAAAACAAGATCTGTTAAAAAATCACAGCCTGGGGTAGGTAAAAGGGCTCAAGAATTAAAATTTATGGAAAGAAAGTGTCTGTGCATCCATGGATTTCCTGTTCTCTTTCTCTCTGCACTCACTCAGTTTGGAAACTCGATAAAGAGAGAAATAAATTAAAGAGGGAGATGGTGGAAGGAAACTGTGGAGGTCAACAGACAAGAGACGAATCCAAGTGAGGATGTGTGCACACCAGAGAGAATCTGAACCAAGAAGATTGGCTTTACATGTGAACCCTGTCCAAGACCTATGGACATGAAAACCAATGACACAAAAAGCACATATGAGGATCTTATAAATCAAACACACAACCATGGGAAATTTAATCATTCTGTGTACACAAATCCCTTATGTAAATCACAAGTTATTTTTAACCCATTCATTATATATCAGTTATCAATCATGAAAATTTCTAAACAAGAATTTTAACTTATATTAATAACAACTATATTATGTTTCAGCCAAGGTCTAGGACTACTATCCACTTGTGTAAATTTATCTGTATTTCTGCCATTAATTAATTTTAGTAATATTTAATAAGTATTTAATGCATATATTAATTTTTATATATAACACATCATGTAAAATATTTATTTACTTATATACACTGAGAAGCCGATATAGACAACTCTAGATATAGGACTTCCTTGCTTTCAAAGAACATGTGCTAAAACAGAATGCATAAATAAGTAAATGTACATAACAATTTGTGTGCATGCATGTGCATATATGCATGTGTGATGTGCATGTGTGCATGTGTGTGCATGCATGTGCATATGTGTATGTGTGTGCATGCATGTGCATATTTGCATGTATGTGCATGTATGTGCATATGTGCATGTGTGTGCATGCGTGCGCATATTTGCATGTGTGTGCATGTATGTGCATATGTGCATGTGTGTACATGCGTGTGCATATTTGGATGTGTGTGTGCATGCATGTGCATATGTGCATGTGTGTGTGCATGCATGTGCGTGTGTGAATGGGTAAGCATGATTGCAGGTCCCTGAGGAGTCCAGAAGGGGTGTTGGATACCCTGGAGCTTAGTTATGAGCATTTGTAAGCTGCATAGTGTGGGTGCTGACAACTGAAGCAGCAGCCATGTTCTTAACCAATGAGCTAACTTTCTAGGACCCAGTTAGGGTTTCATACTATGGGTGCACAGGAACACTTTCAAAGCAGTGTTGAATCAAGTACAACAAAGCCCTGGGCTGGTGAGATGTCTCAGTGGGGAAAGACTCTTGACAACCCGTGTTTGATCACCAGGACCTACTTGCCAGAAGGAGAGAACCAACTCACTCACACACACACACATATTCATGTACATACATACACATGTGCACACACACATACCACATGTACGCATACACACACACATACATTTATACATGCTCAAACAGATATCCACACATTCATATATATACATACACATGTGCACACACACATACCACATGTACACATACACACACACACATTCATACATGCTCAAACAGATATCCACACATTCATATATATACATACACATGTGCACACACACATACCACATGTACACATATGCACACACATGCTCTAAATAAGTGAGAACAGGAGTCACTCTTGAAATGTAGCTGACTTGTTATTGGCGGGTGCCATTTTGGAGAAAACATGGTGTTATAATCAAAACTTGATCACAAAATCACATTGTTCAACAGTTCCTTCCCACTGGTTATCAAAGCCCAAGGCTTCTTGAAGTGACAAAGATGACAGCGTCTCCATCTATGCATGCCCCTGAATGGTTGGCTCATTTGAAGTAAAGCCTCTCATCCTCCCTAAACCAGTTTATGAGTGAACATTTAGATGTCATAGGCCTAGACCCTAGCTAGTAGATCTAATCATCAAGAGGTCACTTGGGGGTGCTGAATTGATCCATGGATTATCTATTGATTACTTTGTAAATCATTAAGACATGGGACCTAGGGGCTGCCATTAAGGGATGACATTCTTTCTCTTCTTCCTCTTCTTCTCCTTGCCTTCTCTTCTCTGACTACCATGAATCAATACTTTGTTCTCCCACACCATGAGCTAGCCAACCATGAAACACCATGAGCCAAAAGAAGTCTTTCATCCTTTCAAATTATTTCTCTAAGATATCTGTCACAGCTAAAAAAAAAAAAATACACCTTCCAACACATACCTATATACACATAAAGTACATACATACAAACATATACACAGTCACTCACATACACACACATTCACATACACACACATTCACATACACACACATACACAACTACAATAGACTAATATACAATATGAAATGTACATACTGAGCAAGGCACTATTGTTGCTTTCAAGTTAACCTTACCTGATTAACTTAGAAAATAGTAATTCAAGTTGTTATAGAGTCTTGATGATCCCAGATTCACAAAATCATTCAAATAGCTATGGTTTTCCTGCTGTGAAAGGACACCATGACCAAGGCAACTCTGAAAAGGACAACATTTAATTGGGGCTGGCTTACAGGCTCAGAGGTTCAGACCATTATCATCAAGGCAGGAGCATAACAGCATCCAGGCAGGCATGGTGCAGGAGGAGCTGAGAGTTCTACATCTTCATCTGAAGCTGCTAGCAGAATACTGGCTTCCAAACAGCTAGGGTGAGGGTCTTAAAGCCCACCCCACAGTGACACACCTACTCCAACGGGCCACACCTAATAGTGCCACTCCCTGGGGTGAGCGAATGTAAACCATAACAGGTACCAAGAAGAGAATCACCACAGACCTTTGAGAGGAAAGAGTTGGATCTGATGGGGTCATAGGAGCCCCTGCTGCTCTCTCTCTCCTGAATCTTTGAAGCAGGTGGCTTGCAGGAAATGTCTGGGAACAGCTATGAATATATAAATACCTGTGTGCTGACAAAGGTGACTGCATGCAGCTGTCTCCACAGACAAATATCTTCCTCCTCCACCTTCCAAATCTTGTGTAGTGTTTCTCCTGGGCAGAGCTCTGCTGAAGAGGAATTCTGAGATTTTACTAAGTGGCAAAGGATAGGCTTGGAAGGGGATCCAAATGATAATGACTGAATAACAATCTGGTACCCAGTGGGAACAGGAGGGAGAAGAGAAGGAAGAGGGGATACGGAGGGGGTAAACAGACCCTCCTAAGGGAAGAGTTCCTGAGTGAGGAAGGACAATGTCAATAGTACAGAAAGACTATATAGCAGCATCACAAGCAACAGAGCATGGAACGCACCAAAATGCTCACAAGCAACCAGTGAGGTAAGATCTTGGTAACACTAGGAAAGAAAGCATCCAATGTAGTTGGAAACAACAGTGAGACATTTGGGTCAAAAATACAAAAGAAAGACATAAATTTAAAGATGTCAAAATAGGTCACTTACAGCTGGATGCAAACTAAGGAAGATGGGGGACCATTCTCTTTCTCTAGAGATGTTTCACAGACACATCAGCCAATCATGTGGATCATGGAAAGAGTGATTTCCCGGTAAGGCTCTGGGTAGCTGATGCATAGCTAGAGTTAGGTCCTCCCTACTGAAGGTAGGGAGACCTTTAGAAGACCTTGGCCTGTTTTCTCACAGACATGTGAAAGATTAAAGATTGTTTTTTTAAAAAAAGATATAAAAAACAAGACAATGAAGTTCTTTTTTTTCCTTTTCCTGTGATGTGTGTGTCTGTGTGTGTGTTTGTGTGTTTTCATAAATATATGTAGGTAGGTACACATATGTGTGCCCTGTAAACATGGTAACTAGAGAGCGGCATCTTTCCCTCCCTATCCCCTGGGATGACATAAGAGAAATCCCCTGTGGTACTAGAAACAAACTAGTGGGCCTGTAGCCATTGGCTACTGTGCTGAGATATCTTGGTCCTGGGACTCTCATTCTCCACTGCCGGCCTTCTGGGATAAGACCACAGAGAGCTACAGCCTTTGAAAGGCATGGTGAGCCGACTGGGAGGCGTAGCCAGAATTTATGGCTACTTTATTGTGATCTATCTAGCAGCTTTCTCCACTCTTATTCCACCCTAATTCCTTCCAGCCCCCACTAGGTAAGTGAGAAAGAAGGATAGAAGGGAAACGGAGTATAGATCTCCTTAGACTACTTCCTGCTGATTAGGGGTGTTGAGTTCCTAGGGGCAAGTCTTCATTATCAGGATATCTCCAACCAGCAACAGCAATCCAGTAATCCAGCAATCCAGCAATCCAGCAATCCAGTAATAGCTAAGGCAGCAAACAGAGCAGCAGCAGGGGGAGCAGCAGTCACCACAGGCCTTCTCTGGGCTCTCACACAGCCTCTCAAGAGTCCCCAGAATTCCAAACATAAACTAACAGCAGCTGGCAAAAATCATGCCCCCGGCCCCAGATTCCGAGACAATCATAGTTAGTGACTGTGGACGATTTGAATCGACCCCATGTCCCACACTTGGGATTACAAAAAAAAAAAAAACATAGTCATGTAATATAACTGGGTTTTTAAGAAATCAAAATTCTCACTACAAGAAGGCACTAAAGCCGGCAAAGGAGAAGGAGCTCTGAGAAGAGGTTTAAGAGGCTCAAGTTGGGGATCCCCCTGATAGAGGAGATTTGGGAGCAGGATCAAGGAATGTAAGACAACGTGATGAGGAAAGTCAAGGAGAAGAGAGTCTCTGAGAAGAGCAGGAGCCTCGGCAGGGGTGAAGCGGTGAGCACTGAGGGGTAGGGGTTGGGGGAGTCAGTGTGTGAGGCCTGCAGTGGGAAGGAGATCTGGGTCTCTGGGGACAAAAAGAAGCCAGCGTAGCTGATGAGGAAATGCAGGGGAGAAAGGGAGAAGACAGTTTGCAGAGGTGGCCGGAGGCAGATGACATGGCGTCTTCTAGCACTTGCCAAGGAAGCTGGAGTTTATTCTGAGTGTTACAGAAGAGGGTGAAGAAAGGATTATGTCTTAGAAGGATTGTTCAGACTCTGAGTCACCAGTGTTCCCTATACGTGATCTATCTATCTATCTATCTATCTATCTATCTATCTATCTATCTATCTATCTATATCTATCTATGTCTGTGTCTATATCTATATCTATGTCTATGTCTATATCTCTATCCATATCAATATCCATATCCATATCCATATCTATCACATTTAATCAAACAAGAGGATGTAGTTGCTGTTAGGATCCCACATCCCAGCAGACGGTCTCATACCTGTGCACATGTGGTCTTTGAGGGTTATCAAAACAAAACAAAAATCAACAAAACAACAACAAACAAGAATCTGGGAAGAATATTGAAGAGATTATGAGGGATGAGGGCATGTCAGGAGCTGGATGAGGACAGCCCCCATAGGCTCATGGTCACCAGCCTGTGGCACTATTTGAAAAGAAATAGGAAGCATGGCCTTCTTGGAGGAAGTGTGTCACTGGGGGTGGGCTCTAGGTTTTCCAAAAGCCTAAGCCAAGCCCAGGGTCTCTCCCTTCCTGCTGCTTGTGAATCCAGATGTTGAATTCTCAGCTCCTCCTCCAGCGCCATGTCTGCCTGCATGCTGCCATGCTTCCTGTCACGATGATAACAGGCAAAACCTCTGAAACTGTAAGCCAGCTCCAGTTAAATAATTTCTTTAATAAAAGTTTCCATAGTCATGGTCTCTCTTCGAAGTGGAAATTTCTGTTTTCTTAACAACTCAGGTGTGTCACGTGACATTTTTTCAGAAGCTGTCTTGTGAGAGGATGTGTGATGTTTTGCTGAAAACAGACACAGAGGGTTCATGATGTTTAGAAAGAATATAAACGGAACCTCACAGACAGTTAGATGCTCTTGCATCTCTGTGCCATGCAATGCTTCACTTCTTAGCTGGTCTTCACTGGTCTTCAATGATCTTTGCTGGTCTTTGCTAATCTTGTTGGTCATAATCTTTAAGAATTTGTATAACACATATTTTTGGTTATTCTGCTGACAATGAAAATATCTGTGTATGAAGCCACAGGCTTCATCACTTCCACGTATTAATTTAAAATTTTGCGATTAATTTTAAGTGTTAGCCTGATAAGCCAAGAATCACCGGAGAAGAGAATCTCAGTGGGGAATTGTCTACATTGGATTGCCCTAACACACCTTTGGGAGATTGTCTTAATTAAGTTACCTCATGTTAGCACACCATTGAGACATTGTCTTAATTAGTTACCTCATGTGGGAAGACCCAGTCCCTGTGGGTAGCATCACTCCCTAGGTAGAGGTTGTGAACTGAGCGAGAGTGGGAATACTAAGCTGAGCACAAGACATCACACACCTAAGCAAGCATACATTAATGTCTCTCTGCTATTGGCTATCACTATGATGCAACCAGCTGTGTGAAGCTCCTGTCTTGGCTTCCCCACAATGGCAGACTGTAATTGTAAAGCTGAAATAAATCCCTCTCCCTTGAGGTAATTTTGTCACAGTATTTTATCTCAGCAACAGAAATGAAACAAGCACGCTTATCAAAGAGAAGATCAAATTGCCTTCCTATCTCTCTTTTGATAACCTCACAAAAACCACTGCGAATAGAAAGATGAGGTCAAAGAGTGAACACCTCCCCAAACATGTGAAGACAAAACTATTTTAGAAGTGTACCAGTCACCTAATAAAACGTGACTTTTTAGGATTTTTATTTTTGGTGGTATTTGTTAACTTTTTCAAATTGATATAACTTGATGTGACACTGTGTTCATTTCTACCTACATGTCTGAGTTTTATTAAAAAGAACCTCCGATGTTTGTAAGCGTTAAGCTTCATGAAATCTGGATTCATACCCAACCTTCATTCACTCAAATTATTATTGATTTAGGCCCTACCTATTGAAACAAATTTATCCTAGTTACTTGCCTAGAATTTTCAGGATTTTAGGGCCAAGAAAGGATGTGGAGGCATGCAGCTGTCCATCAGGACTGTGTTCAAGGATACTGTACTTTGAAGGACTGGCAAGGCCTCTAGACTATGCTATAGACACACATGTATTGCTGCTATATACATAAATGACCCGCCAGGAAGAAATATGTCAGCTGAAATGAAATTAAGAAAGAAAAAGAAAAAAAATCCTCAGAATCTGAAAACTTTAAATGATATATATCGTATCCAAGAATTTAACCCAAACCACAATTTTGTCACTAAGCAACTCAGCAGTAAAGACCAAGGAAAGGTACATCCATGACAGAGACATGACAAAGGGAATTTAGCTGATTTCAAGGGCTAAAGGGTGGGTAGCGGTAAGAATGCTTTCAGCTCAAGTATGAAGATTGAGTTGAATCTTCCAGGGCTCATGCGTGGTACTTAGAATAGGAATGTCCCCCCATAGGCTCATAGATTCGGATGTTTGGTCATTAGTGAGTCGAACTACTTGACAAGGATTAGGAGGTGTGGTCTTGCTGGAGTGGGTGTCGCCTTGTAGTGGGTGTAGCCTTGGTGGAGTAGTTGTGGCCTTGTTGGAGAAGGTGTGGCCTTGCTGGAGTAGGTGTGGCCTTGTTGGAGAAGGTGTGGCTTTACTGGAGTGGGTGTGGCCTTATTGGAGTGGGTGTGGCCTTGGAGGAAGTGTGGCACCGGGGTCAGGCTTTGGGTGATTCAAATGCTCAAGCCAGGCCTAGTGTCACTCTCTTTCAGCTACATGCAGATCCAGATGTAGAAATCTCAGGTCCTGCTCCAGCAGTATGCTGAACTGAGTGTCACCATGCTCCCAGCCATGAGGACAATGGACTAAACCTCTGAAACTGTAGGCCATTCCCAGCTTAATGCTTTCCTTCACAAGAGTTGATGTGGCCATGGCATCTCTCTTCACAGCAATAAAACATTGACTAAAACACCAACACTGTGCAAAACAATTTGGGCCCTGATGCACTTGCCTGTAACCCAGAGTTGGGGTTAGAAACAGATCTGAGGCGCTTCCTGTTCAGCCAGCCTAGCCCAGCCAAAATGCAAGTTTCACACTCAGTGAAAGTCTTCATCTCAAGAGAAAAAGGTAGACAAAGAAAAAGTAAGGCAACCAATGTCCTCCTAGGACCTCCATACACTCACACAGACAATATACACACATACACACAATACACACACACAAAACACACACAATACACACACAGACAATACACAATCACACACAATACACCCAACAACACACACAGACAATACAGTACACACACAGACAATACTCACAATACACACACAGACAATATACACAAACAGACAATATACATAATACACACACAACACACACAGGCAGTAGATACACAAGCAACATACACAATGCACACAAAATACACACAGAGACAATATATGCAATAAACACATACAGAAAATACACGAACACGCAATACATACACACACAGAGACAATACATAAACACATAATACACATACAATACACACACGTGCACACACACACATACACACACTGCACACTATTTTGCAAAAGTAATGCATAGGTAACGAGAAATATGGCTTTTTCTTAAACTTCAGTTACCTGTTTTAAAGACAGAATCTCATGTAGCCAGCCTGACCTTGAACTTGTACGCAGCTGAGATCTTGAACTTCTTATGCTTCCTCCACCTCCTGCATGCACCAATATGTCTAGTTCATAGAGTGGCTGGGACCAAACCCAGAGTTTCTTGCATGCTATATAAACATTCTACCAACTGAGGTTCATCTAAGCCCTTAAGTTGTATTACTCAGCTCTAAGTTATATTGCTTAAAACTAAATAATATCTCACTCATTATCTCTTCTTCAGCTTTCCAGTAGAGCTCAAGACAAAATATAGACGATGGTACTTTATTTCACAAAGAATCTCGAAACTGTGAAATCTGCAGGAAAATCGATGGCCCTGGAGGTCACTATCTGGAGGCATCCCAGACTCATAAAGACAAGTGTCACATGCTCTCCCTCAGATGTGAATCCTGGCTTCTAATTTTTAAATGTGCACTTTTGTGTGAGAACAGACGTGAGTCTAGGCCACAGAACTGGAGCATGAAGAGTGAGAGGGGAAATGTTTCTAAAGAAAGAGCGTGTGGACAGTAACAGGAGACGTGAGGTGTGAATGCAGTTGGGGGAGGGAACACAGGAGTCGAGGCACAACCAGACCAAGTATGCAAGAAAATGTCACGAGGAAATCTATTCATTCGTACGCCAATTAAAATATTTTAAAGTAGATAATGAATAATTTAAGTGGAAGCACCAGAGACTAATATGCAGACTGTCTGCCTCGTGCTATCGAGGCTCGGTGAAGGATAAACCCGACACACACTTTAATGAGATGCCTCTTTTCCCAAAGCATCCAGGGACAAGTGAGCCATTTGCAAAATAATTTGTCCAGTGGCTGTCTTCCCGACGCCTCTGAGAACGCAGCCGTAGAACGATGCAGCCTGGCCTGACCCCACAGTGACAATGCAGGCTATAGAAGGAAGCTCTCGGGAAACTGAGCGTGGGCGGTAGGAACACGGTTCACATGTCAAGAGCCGGTAACTGGGGAGGACAGCCGAGCATCCGATACCATCTCTATCAGGTGCTTGCCTGACTCAGAATCGCATTAATGCCATGAGATTCTTATTTAGAATTTCATATTTCTGAACTACTTTTCCTTCTCATTCGGCATTGTGACACAATTCAGCTGACCTCTGTTTCCTGAGGTAAATTAGAGAAGACATTATTTATTCCTGATTAGCAACAAGGAAATTGCATTTATTTAACTTCGTAGCATCCACTAACCACACTGCCCAGAGACCCAGGAGGAAGCAGAGCACATTTCTAGTACATCAGTTAACAACAGCTTCTGCCCCGTGGATACACATGGATGGGCGGCGCCATGGTCCATGAGTTTGGGATTAGGTTTCCAAACAGAAGCGTGTTGTTTAATCTCTCCCTTGGCATCTCCGTGGATTGGTGAAGGGGACACAGTCATTAATAAAATCTCACACCCATACACTTGGCTCGAAGGCTGCTGAACAAACCCCACTGACTGCTGTAGACACTCATTCATAGGAATGCACGCCACCAAGCACATGTGGGCAGGGATGTTTTGCTATGCCAAAAGCAGGTTTTCATGCTGTTAAATTTATGCATTCCCTGCTGATACTCAAAAGGCTTGTCTGGCTGTTCAGGCAGGGAAGAGTGTCTCTGTGAAAATGCTCTTCTCCTGCTTGTGTCAAAAGGTCTGACCTGCACTCGGGTCTCTGGGCAGTGCTCATTCACTGACGTCATTAGGTAACATTAACCATAAAAATCAGGAAAGAATACTAGGTGAATTGCAGGGGTGAGGGGGTGCTTAAAAGAAAAAAGCCATAAAAAGCATATTAGGAAAAAGAGGAAAGATCTTAAAGTGGGAAGAATATCGGGCATCTGGGGAGGAAAACCACAACCCCCACTCGGCCCTCGGGGAACGAGATGTTTCTGACAGGGTCGGAGACTCTGCTTGGCAAACCTTCTTAAATTAATTACCTTCTTGACATTTTAAAGGAAGGTTTCAGATTGTAAATTTAACCCAGACAAAGCATTCTTTTTAATCTTGTCAGTATGCAAACTACTTTGCACTGCAGTCTGTGAATTATTTATCAGAGGTCCGACCCCAAGGGCGAAAGGAAAAGGCAGGCGTATTTGATCTGAGATTCTGAGGCTAGATGTACTTCTTTGCCTTAGATCTGTACCTGTTGGGGCTACTTAACTTTTTCTGCTTTTGATGTTTCTAATTCCCTGAGCATTCCTTGACTCGGGGAAGAAGAGACCCGGTGCCATTTTATAATGTGCTTATTAAGATGGGTGAGGTATGTGGTTCGAGAGCTTCCATGCAGCAGCCACAGTCGAGTGGATGAGTGAAAACACAGGGCTTCATCTCAAAATACTCCCACATTACACATGCCAGACAAGCAGTGTCTTTGCCTCCTCTTGGGCCCGTGTGAAATGATCCTGCTGAGACTGATTGCTAGGGAAATTAACTCTTCCAAGTATCAATAAACTGGTGTGCACGATATTTCAACAAACATTAACAGATTAGTCCGGAGCTTAAAGAAAACAGAAATTCACGATGCCCACAAGACAGAAAGCAAAGCCGTAGCTTTAGTCTTAGTATTAAGGACGGTTCGATTACATGGCTGGGGATGAAAAGCAGCCCCTTCAACAGAATGAATTTACTGCTTGTATGTAGATGCGCAAGTACACAAGAAGAGTGGGCTTGGCCTGAGCCGTTAAAGCAAAACAATGGAGAACAGCATCCATCCAAGGAAGGAGTTTACAGAGCACAGCACACAGCTTTGCAGAGCAACCCAAAGGCTCGGTTCCACAGGAGGAAAGTCAGGCACAGATGACAATGTCTCCTGAGATCTTCCCACACTCCAAGCTGCTGCTGCTGCTGCTCTCCTCCTCCTCCTCCTCCTCCTCCTCCTCCTCCTCCTCCTCCT